>NC_043966.1:8919472-9219472 GCF_902148855.1 Sphaeramia orbicularis
TTACTGGTGAATCAATGTTGTAGAAGATGACGGCGTTTCCATGGTAACTACAGAGCCTCTGAATGTCCAAATGGGTCATATATGATGACCATGAAAAAATGAAAAACTGCATTTGACACCAATTATTTACATGTATTGATATGTTTAATGGTTCAGAAGACATTCAACATTTTAGATCAGTAGATGCTTGTGGTCACCAGTGGATGTTTGAGTATTTAAAGCACTGGTCAACAACAAATTTATTGTTTAAGTTTTTTGAGCTGATTTAGGATCATTTTGGTGTGCTGAATCCAAAAATCACATTAATTTTGCTCAATCAGGTCAACTTTCTGAACTATGCTACATATTGGCTTTTTAACATTTTTGCTTACATTTATGGGCATTTTCACATCATATGATACAAAAGTCTTTCCGACTTCTTGCAATAAACGAGTTCTGAAGATTTGACTTTTGCCAATTTATGATTAATGTTTTTTTTTAATATTACAGGTGAATGAAATGGCTTCGACTAGAAGATCTTGCAAAAATAAGCCTGACGTATTCTGCTACATCTGTGGTGAATACACCATTGTACCTAACAGGAATCAAGTGATCCAATGATTTTTTTTCTCTTAAAACCTACTTTGGGTGAGAACTATACAGGGTGTCCCATAAGTCTCCATACATAGGAAAAATAAACGTTTCTTGACATAAACCATTTTTATTTATATAATATCCTCTATATGACTGCCATTTTGTCGGGAACACATTTCAATGTGTGTCTGCTGAAGAACTACAGGGTGAGGAAGCAAAATTTTCAATGAACATTTAGTTGTTTTTTCTCAGCAGGCACTACGTCAATTGTTTTGAAACCAAACATATATTGATGTCATAATCATACCTAACACTATTATCCATACCTTTTCAGAAACTTTTGCCCATATGAGTAATCAGGAAAGCAAACGTCAAAGAGTGTGTGATTTGCTGAATGCACTCGTCACACCAAAGGAGATTTCAAAAATAGTTGGAGTGTCCATAAAGACTGTTTAGAATGGAAAGAAGAGAATGACTATGAGCAAAACTATTACCAGAAAGTCTGGAAGATACTATTAAAGAAGAATGGGAGAAGCTGTCACCCGAATATTTGAGGAACACTTGCGCAAGTTTCAGGAAGCGTGTGAAGGCAGTTATTGAGAAAGAAGGAGGACACATAGAATAAAAACATTTTCTATTATGTACATTTTCTTGTGGCAAATAAATTCTCATGACTTTCAATAAACTAATTGGTCATACACTGTCTTTCAATCCCTGCCTCAAAATATTGTAAATTTTGCTTCCCCACCCTGTATAAAGAAGAAATATAAAGAAATACATGTTAGAACCATATATGTATGGAATGTATTATGTCTCCTATGTATGGAGACTTATGGGACACCCTGTATAAAAAAATCAACTGATAAAGTCACAAAAATGTAATCAATTTTGTGAGAAGATCAAATTTTTCAAAATCAAATTCGCAAAAAAACCTGACCTGATCGGGAAAAACAGATGTCATTTTTGGATTTAGCGGTGCAAAATGGTCCTAATTCAGTTGAAAGAACCTAGACAACTTTGACAATTTGATAACCGTGATAATTTTGGTCACGATAACCGTGATATGAAATTTTCATATCGTCACATCCCTAGTTACACTACACAGCGTGCGGGCATGCCTCGATGCTAACGTGCTCAAGACCCAATGAATCGACTACCCAATTCGTTGCCGACTCTTTTAAGAATCGATTCGGATCAGTTTAATCGATTCGTTGTCGCAGCACCACTGAATACACAACAGCCGTGCATGTAAAAAAAAAATAAAGTAGCATGTATTTAAGTGAAGAGAAATACAATTTAATCCAACTGAAAAGGCTGAAACTAGCTTTTTAAAGGGTCAGGTGGCGTCCTATGGTAAATGCCTGCTGAGTGCATACATTAATGTGCAGAATATTTCTTTTAAGTGCTATTTGGAGCGTACGCTTTATGAACCTCACTACATATAAGTGCCATTCTAGCAGCCAAAGCCCTCAGTACTCAATAGGTTGAAGATTCTCTCTTATTCTCCTCATTTCTACAGGAAGACAACACGGTACTCGGGGGTTTAGAGAGGAAAACATTTCTCCTGTAATTTGACTAGATGAATGCTCAGGAAGTGGGTATCACTGACCTACAAATTTAACCTTGTTTCTTTTGTATTTTTGGAGGAGTTCTAGCATTTGGTGTTCTCATTTCTGAAGCGGCGGCCCATGGGACTGAAGGCTCCAAACTAAAGACACTATGTGGCTCTTAATGAGACCGCACAAATGAGGGACGGCGCTAGAGAAAGATGCTTTGCAAAGAGGAAAAATTAAAAAAAAATACAAGGGTAGCAACACAATTTCTGATGCCGTACAATTAAGGTTTAGTGTTGCTGTTGGCAGAGGAACATATCTTACGGCCTCTGCACTACATTTACAACTACTCCTTAATGGGCTTAGTTGGATAAACACTGTTTCCTTGTATGTACTGTGTATCCGATCAACCTTCCTGTAGTGATTCATGTTTTAGCAGCAACTTCTTTAACACTTAATAGGTAACCATGGTGCCCCCCACAGCTACAGGTAACCTGGGGTCCAGCTAGACCCCAGGTTACCTACGGCAGGGATTAAAGCAAAAAATTTTTCACGTGACTGAAAATTTTCTTCTGGTCAAAATCATTGGCCACTATTAAAAATGATACAATTCAATACTACTATAGCGTACAAGTTTATATAGTCAAATTTGGCAATACTGTAAAACACACTGAATGGGAGAGTGTACCGGTGTAGAAGATTAGTAACATGGATAGAAAAAATGTCATGAGTGGTATTGGTGGGGGGTCTGGGGGTCCTCCCCCAGAAAATTTTTAAAGCTTCAGGTCAATTTTGGTGCTCTCTGGTTAATTTTAAAGGGTATGAAAACCTTTGAAGCAAGTGAAAATTATAACTAGAAGAAAACCTTACTGCAAAAAATGAGTGAAAAACTTTTTATTTAACAATTTAGGAACTCCTAAAACATAACTCCAACAGCACATGAATTTTGGGGAAAATGTCTGTGTAAATGTAACCCTAACCAACTAATCTTTTATTTTTTCTGCTTTTTGGCACTGCAAATACCAAGGGTGTTACTCATTCATTCAGTTTTATCTTCGTACTGTACCACACAGATAGAAATAAGATGCTAAACGGGTCAAAATAAAGCACTTATGCAGTCGGGCGCGTAACCGCGTAAGGCCGCGGCGCGCACAACCGCACGCACGGGAAGGGCACAGACACACAAACACACACACACTAGTCATATACCGGCAAGAGGAGATAAGCTATGAACCCAAACATGAAGGTCCATGGAGATCAATTCTGTCTTCTTCCCTTTTCGCTGTGGTTCTTTCATAATGAAAGCTACTTGTTAGCACTAAACTACAGTTAGTCTGGAGACTGAACTTCAGTAAAGCTGAACTTGTCCATGTGTTTCTGAGGCACAGAATGAGCAGCGTTTCCTTCCAAACATAAATAGTCATCAATCTGTCCTCCTGACATAAAAATAAAGAAGTCATCTTATTATCATCACTGTTAAACCTATCAGCCCCCTGTGCGTGTGTTAAACACCTGCAGATTCAGGACAGGATCGCAGAGAAACACGTGGGGAAGTTACTTCAATATGACTTTTTTCCCCCCTCGATTTTTCCATTTGACAGAAATCCATCATGGTGACGGAGAACTTTAATCCCTGACCTATGGTGATAAAAACATCTAAAAATGTTATTTTTTAGTCAGTTACAATACTTTATTGCTTATACTATGAAAGGATAGCAATGAAACGAAAAAAATATAACAAAATTGTGCTTTATTTTCCAAATAAATTCTCCTTTACTGCGTGAAGTATTTCCTTCACTAAAGTTAACAGGAAATTTCCAAAAAGTTTCACATGTTACAAATAAACACACTACATTGCTATAACACATTTGCAATACAGTTTCAATAAAGTTTCTCTAAAAACTAAACTATAACTAAAAACTAAACTAACTACACAGTTGGGTCCCTTATGCAAAGAAAATATATTTCTCTATATATTGGCAGTCAGTATATTACTGACTGAAAAATATATTACTGTATAATATATATTTATATTTAAAATATACAGAATAATATATTGTGTCAATATATTTTGTATTATATTACAATATATTGAAAAATACATAAGGAATTGCCGCTTTCCATATATTGAAACATACATGACAATATATTTACTTATATATGGAAATATAGGTCATTATATATTTAGTAATAGACTTCATAATGTATGTATGCATATATACATACATATATTGTCTAGTGTATTACTAAATATTTGTAAATATATATTTAGTAATACACCTCAAAATATATGCATGTATATATATGTACATCTTTTTCATCCTATGTTGCCAAAATGACTAAGAAGGCATCTTTTTTCAGTTAACACTTTTTTCATGTATATCACAATGCATATTTTCATGAAATATGTTATTATGCATACCAAGTAATGTAAGTGTTGATAAATATCTGCTTTATGTAAACTTGTGTCAATGGAATGAATTTGAGTTTCAATAAAACTATATATAAAAATATAGGGCAGTTTTTGTCTTCATTGTAATATATGTTTTATATGTATCAATATATGATTAAAGCATATATTGCAGTATATTGGAAAATATATGCACTACTTTCCCATATATGGAAATGTATTTTTTAATACAATGCAATATATTTTTCAGTATATTGCCATGTATTTTTGTTTCATAAGGGGTAGTACGAATAGGTGCTCACAAACAGTCTTCACAGAAGGAAAACTGACGTCATAAACACTATTCATCGATAAATGGTCATCATCTGATTCAGATTCTACTTCTAAATCTGCAAGCTCTATCCTAATATCTTCATCACTTGGAGTTTTCCTCTTAGCCATGGCCTCACACGATGTTAAAATTACTCAAAAAAGATTAAAGCACTGAAGGTTAGCGTTATTAGAAATTTATAATATCAATTATTAATCATATTCTGAAATACCTGAAATGGAAAAACAATAAATCAACATACGTTCAAGGTAACCTGGGGTCACGGGTGACCCCAAAATGTCTGTATTGCCTATATTATTCTACGAGTTAATTTTTTGGTTCCATTTTACTTTTCAGATCCCTATACTAGGAGGGTAAATGAAGTAACACGCACGAGCTTCAAATAAAAACATAGAAAACATAAAAAATTAAAAACGTGGGGTCTGCTGGGACCCCAGGTTACCTATTAAGGGTTAACTGATGTAGTGAGGAGCTTCTCGTTTCTTAACCCTCAAAGACCAAAACGTTCACCGCCAACCAAAAGCATCCACTGATCTAGACACTTTAACCCAGGGGTGTCAAACTCATTTTAGTGGAAGGGCCACATTCAGCCTAATATGATCTAAAGTGGGCCACACCAGTAAAATAATATAAATAATAGGATAAGAACTGACAAATAATGTCAACTCCAAAGTTTTCTCTATTTTTTTGAGTGAAAAAAGTAAAATTCCATTATGAAAATGTTTACACCTACGAACCGTACTTTAACATAACATGAACAAATATGAACAACCTGAAAATTCTGAAGAAAAAAAAGTGCAATGTTAACAATATTATGCCTAATTTGATCATTTATACACGTGAATCACAACTTAAAGATTTAGTAACAGGCAGAATATTGTTAAAATTCCACATACTTCTCTCAAGACATTCCAGATTGTTCATATTTGTTCAGGTTATTCTTTTTTTTTTTTTGTAAAAGGATAGTCTGTAAATGTAACCTTTTTTTTTTTCTAATTTTACTTTTTTTATACTAAAACAAAGAGGAAAATTTGCAGTTTTCATTATTTATAGTTTATTCTGATAGTATTTTGTTAGTCTAATCCACTTTAGATCAAACTGACCGAAAATAATTTCAACATCCTTGATTGTTAATATCTTAAGTGTATTTTTTTGTATTTCACAAATTCATCCAAGGGGCCAGATTGGACCCTTTGGCGGCCGGTTTTGGCCCCTGGGCCGCATGTTTGACACCTGTGCTTTAACCCTTTCATGCATACTGGTCACTACAGTGGACAGTTCTTCTCCAGCTGTTCTCTTATACATTCATGGATTTTAATGTTTTAGTTCCACATCAGTCAACACAGTGAACATTTATACATCATCCCATACACTGACATTCAGACCATTAGTGTAACTTTACTGTTCTTGATAAACCTGATCTGCACTAACATGTTTGACTGTTGAAGGGGTGGGATAAATAAATTATACTTCCTCCACTCCTTTTAGAATGTGCAAATGAAGTCATGTATATGTATAAGTTTTTTTTTTTTTGTTTTCTTCCATGACCTCTTACTACCTGTTTTATTTCTAAGGACTAAGTAAGATTACTTTGTCTTGTTGCATATTCAAAACAAACAAAACTAAACAAAAAAATAAAAATCAATTGCTTGTTATTGTTACTAAACTTCAATTAACTTTTTTTTTTTTTTTTTTTTTTTTTACAAAATTTTTTGCATATTATTTCCATGAAGTGAGTAATGACAAGTATTAGAGTATGTTAAAATGTGAGAAAACAGCCGATTAGCAGCATTAAAAAGGTTTTTATTCCATAGTTTTCACATGATATATCAGTAAATCCATGTTTCTTTGCTTCAAAAATTAAACGCATGTTGTCAAGCTGACATTTTTTTAACTCCATGAAAAATAGGTTCATAAGAACATTTTCAGTCACATTGTGTTTTTCACACCTAAAGAGGAATAAAAACACTTAGGAAATAAATGTTGATTAAGGTTCTCATAATTCGTGCATGAAAGGGTTAATAAGTGTTGATCCACTAATCCTATCAATACGTGTAAATAATTGGTGTAAAATACAGTTTGTCATCTTTTCATGGTCATCGGATATGACCCATTTGGACATTCAGAGGCACTGTAGTTACTATGGAAACACCGCCAAAATAATACTCTTGGTCGCGGTGGTCGCCTCAGAATTTGCACTGGAATCATACTTTATTTATCTGTCTTTTATTATACATACCAGACATTGTATCAAGGTTATGATTGTTAATGAAAACCAACGAAATGATGAAAACTAGAACTGAAAAAACATTTTTGCTAACTGAAATAAAAACTATAATTAAAAGAAAAAAATATAACTAACTGAAACTGTATTGTGTACTAACAAAACTAACTAAAACGTATAAAAATTATAGATAAAATTCCCTTTGCTTTCATCTTTCTTGATGTAGGATTGATATGAAATCGATTTATTTTGCTTAAGCGGTTCTAGCTAGCGGCACCATACGGCACTTCATGGTCCGTCACTTGTGGTTTAGAGTCGTCTTCTCATCCCCACTCTACCTGGAAACATGGAGACTAAAGTTGGGAAAAAGCTGCAGAGTCCTGTCTGGGATTTTACTTGAATACAACGGCAAGTAAGATAAAAGATATGAAAAAACTTCAACTAAACTAAAACTAAGAATTTAGAAAAAAACAAAAACTAAAAAAACACTAGCAAACCTGCTCTAAAAACTAATTAAAACTAACTGAAGTAGAGAAAAAAAATGTCAAAATTAAATAAAACTAAACTAAACTATAATGAAATATCCAAGACTGTTATAACCTTGCATTATATTTTATTTATTATTCATACTGTTTTTAAGTTGTTTGTTGTGTCTTTATTTGTTATACCTCCAGCAGTAACCAAAATTACTCTGTAAATATTGACCATCCCCCCCCCCCAAAAAAACATGATATAATTTCATAATATTCATGACACATGGTTTGATGAAGTGACTCCTACAGTTTTCATCCACCTTTAACTTGAATATTTCCATAAAAAGCACAACCACACATGACAATGATCACACAAGGAGTTTGGATTCTTCTCTGAAGGATCAGGATTGTGTAACATTGACAGTGAAATAGCTTCGGTTTATGTGTTGGAAAATGACTTAAATCTCTGTATGATAGCTCTATTCTATGGTTTATAGAGCATAAAGATGACTTTGTAGATATTTCATTTGTTTTATGGGTAATTTAATGGCCAATTAGAAGAAAAAAAAAAGCAGATGAAACCTTTTAAAGTGTTCTAATGATTTTTTTGTAGCCACAACTGTATGCAATTTTTGCTTGCTAATCTGTGTTTATGTATATATATATATATATATATATATATGTACTGAACAACAAAAGAAACGCAAGTTTTGGTCGTTAATTTAGGCTAGAGTTCAGCTGTCCTGTTGAGTTGTCAACTGAGATACACATTACAATAAGTGAGTTGTAACCATCTGAGCGTGTGTTTGCAGACAAACACGACCACGAGTGGTGTTGAGCACGTGTACAAAGTATCGGAGGTGCGGTACGTTTTGAGTGATATGGTCGTGGGAGCAACAAATGGGAGTGGCAATTCCCTTTGTTTATCCGGGGGCTATAAAAAGAAATGGTAAGATTCAAAAGTTACTGCATTACCACGATGCCTCGCCTTAACGATAATCTGAGAGAACGCGCCATTGGTATGCTTGATGCTGGTTTAACGGCTCGCAACGTTGCCAGACGTCTGCAAGTGCACGACTCCACCATCAGTAGGCTGAGGACACGATTCCGTGACACAGGGACCACTTGGGACAGACCAAGATCCAGAAGACCACGTGTGACCACCTGTAATCATCGCCATATTCGCTTGGCCCATCTCCGTGACCGTCAACTCAGTGCTACAAGGACAGCAAGAGAGAGCCACTGGAAATTTAACAGCTGGATATAAATATCTCATATGAAACCAATATTCATAATAAAACTCCCATATAAACCAATACCGAAACATACTTGTGTTTCTTTTGTTGTTCAGTATAAATATATATATATATATATATATGTGTGTGTGTGTGTGTGTGTGTATATATATATATATATATATATATATATATATACACACACACACACATTGGACTTAGGACACATTTCAACAGCTGACTCTTCATTAAGTCTCCAGTTTATTTTCATAAATTATTATAATATTTGTGTAAAAATGGCAAAGAAATTAAATCGCCAATAATTGAAAGTCATGATATCATTCCAGTGCAACAGAACTGCTTTTCCACTGTTCTGGACTGAAAACTGTTCCAAAAAAGCAACACAGTTACATCATTTTCCTCAAATCTGTCTCTACAATCTCTTCTACTATGAAACAAACTTTAGGAAGAAAAAAATGTAGCCGCTTTACTTTTTTTACTCTTTGGTAAGAGTTTCAAATTAGGGTAAAATAGAAGAAAAAATGTCCACATTATGCATTTGAGGACTAGATTCATAACATAGCTTTGTGCAAATTTGATAAGATCGGTACCTAATAAGCAACAGATTCTCCACACTATTTATTCCATCTGTTCTTTTTGGCATCTGAAAAGCAAATGACACTTTCCCTCTAAAGTTTGCACAATTTCTACATTTTACTGGGTCTGATTTCTTGAGATATGTTCCAGGGAATAAAAACAGATTTATGGAATAAATCCAAATCATTAGTGTAAGTGGATAAAAAAGGAGATAAATTCAGAATATAGTATTAAATTTTTTGATAAAACTGCTTTGGCTCAATGTTACATATAAGACGTTCCTGTTTCAACATTTAAGATAAAAAATAATAATAATAATAAAAAAATACATACATATATATATATATATATATATATATATATATATATATATATATATATATATATATATATATGAAAAGATGAAATAAACAGCAATGGAGACATTTTTTCTTTGGTTGAATACTTTGTTTTTGCATAATTTCTAGTTGTTTCTGTCTCTTATGGTTCCAGAAAGGAAGCTGGTTTTAATGTTGAATATATGTGTCATGATTTGTGGTAGAGACGGGAGTATGATCAGGGCAAAACAAGTTTATTTACAACAACTGAAGCTTAAAAATAAATCTGGGGAAACCAAAAAAAGTGTAAAAACCCACAAACAGGAAGGGAACACAAGGGAATGTGAAGCGTGGAGGTTGACATATTTGTGCCGAACTGACAGGGACAAACAGAAGGTGAGCGGTAAATATAGAGTGTGATAGTAGTGAATGGGAAACAGGTGAGGATGGGAGGAGAAGGGGAGGGGGGAGGGACAGGACAGGTGAGAGGGGGCGTGGCCAAGGGAGTGGACATCCAGAAATGTGGATCAGAATGGAATCAGACGACAGACGGTGATGAACCCATAAAGACCCAGTGCTACTTTTGTGACAGATCCTAAATTATTTTTTTCTCTATTTCTACATGTCTTAACTGATTTATCACCAATTAAAAAAAAAAAAAAAAGTGTATCAGTCTTCTTTTATATATTGCTTTGGTTTATGAGTTTGAATGATACTCAATAAAAATACATGTAAAAAAAAAAAAAAAAAAATCTTATCTCTGTATTTTGTATTCTTTGGTGTAAATCGTGTATTTTCCTATATTTAATTCACAGATCATGTAGATCAGGAGTCTCAAACTCCTTTTCTTTCAGGGGCCACATTCAGCCCGATTTGATCTCCAGTGAGTTGGACCAGTAAAATTATAGCATAATAACCAATAAATAATGACAACTCCAAATTTTTGTCTTTGTTTTAGTGCAAAAAAAAAAAAAAAAAAAAAAAAAAAAAAAAAAAAACTTTAATTATGAAAATACTTACTTTTATAAACTATCCAAACAAAAAGATGTGAATAACCTGAAAAAAAATGAAATTTCTTTAGAAAAAAATAAGTGCAATTTTAACAATATTCTGCCTCAATTTATCATTTCTACATGTGCATTATGGATCAGATCTACAAATAGACTAAACACTGAGTAACAGGCAGAAAATTGTCAAAATTGTGCTAAATTTTTTTTTAGGTTAGGTTAGGTTAGTTTATTTCAGACACAGACATAATATAAAATATGAAACAAAAATAAAAATAATAATACACAAATTTAAAAAAATCAAACAAAGGAAAAATAATAATAATAATGATAAACAGTACACAAAAAATCAAATAATAGAAAAAAAGACATTTAGACATTTCAGGTTGTTCATATTTATTCAGGTTATTTACATTTTATTGTTACAGAATAGTTTGCAAATGTAAATATTTTGTGTAAATCAACACCATATTTACGTTTGCTGCCATGTTTATGGAATGGCTTCTCGTGTCATCTCGCGATAATAAATAAACAAATCAGCGCGTTTGTGGTTTAATGGAAAAACGGATATTACGCACCTCTGTTTTTTCGACATTTAGTAAATATCGGTAAAGTTCAAATGTTGTTCATAATGTTGCTTATATATATATTTCCTTCTTTGAGCTAGTTATTAGTTGTTTATTTATTCACCAGCTCAACTAAGAAACGCATTGGTAAAAAAGATTATATGTGTATTTGTATGTGTATAAACGTATGGATGTGTTTATGGATGAATGTGTGTGTGTGAATAGATATATAATATAAAAGAGTAATGTAAAAGGAACAGGGACATATATATTATTAGTCATATTTTATGGAGAGGGGGTGGGGTTGAATAAGTCGCACTTCTTCCCACCCCTTTTCGGTCATGTAAATGGAACTATTGTGCTGTTCTTCGGTCTAAGATTGTTACGATTCCTGATATTTGTATTATTATGTACCGTAAATTCCGGACTATAGACCGCTCCTGAATATAAGCCGCAGACCCTAATTTTAGAAAGAAAATCAATTTTGTACACGTATAAGCCGCGCCGGTTTATAAGCCGCGGGTGTCCACCAGTGGCGATTTCTCATAGACTACAAGAGAAACCCGGCTTCCCCTGTCATTACGAAAATTAAATGGTTAAATATGTTCGGTTGTGTTGACATTTAATTGACTACACATGTGTTAAAACACGTTCATCTCACAGACGAGTTGGTTCAGAATCAGCTTTATCACAAATCATCAGACTCCATGTTGTTCACTTCTCATACATTCCCGTTGCGCTGTTTCCTCATACGATCTATGGTCAGTGCATTTCCCCGTTGAAGCCTGGCTTCTATGGGAGTCTATGGGACCGAGTGGAACCTTTTTTGTCATTGCGTCAAAACTGGATGGTAATTACCTCCGCCAAGGAGGTTATGTTTTTGCCAGGGTTTGTTTGTTTGTCTGTTTGTTTGTTTGTCTGTCCGTTAGTGTGCAACATGACTCAAAAAGTTATGGACAGATTTGGATGAAATTTTCAGGGTTTGTTGGAAATGGGATAAGGAAGAAATGATTAAATTTTGGTGGTGATCGGGGGTGGGGGGGCCCACGGGGGGGGGGCACTGATCAGCCTTGGTGGAGGTCTGCGCTCTCCGAGTGCTTCTAATTGGATAAAGGTTTTCTTTGAGTTCAAATGAAATTCTTCCCTGTATGTAAATGGGTCTGATATGTGTGAGCTTGCTGTCATATCTATAGGTTGATTCGTTGTTAATATGATGATTAAAAAACAAAAGACAAAAAATGAGGCAATAAAAGGATAGTAATACAAGCACATTTTTACCTCCGCCAAGGAGGTTATGTTTTTGCTAGGGTTTGTTTGTCTGTCCGTTAGTGTGCAACATAACTCAAAAAGTTATGGACAGATTTTGATGAAATTTTCAGGGTTTGTTGTTAATGGGATAAGGAAGAAATTATTAACTTTTGGGGGTGATCCGGAAGAAATCCTGGATTCTGGATCACTTTGAAATTTTCGTTAACATTGTGGTAAATGGGGCCAAAATTTTCGTTTCCCAATATCTCGCTTAATTATTGACCAAAACTCATGAAATTTAACTCAGAAATTGACAGTGGGGTCCTCTATCACATTTCAATGGCTGATCCGGATCTGATCCAGAAGGCGGATTTTATTTTAAAAAATAAATGTAGGATTTGTATCACCAATTATGTGGGGAATTTTTGCGCTTGGCGGAGGTCTGCGCTCTCCGAGTGCTTTTCTAGTCTCTTTCTTTTTTTTTTTGTCGGTGGACTTATCGGGGTTTCCTTTGGATTCGTGCCGATACGGGATTGACTTGCTTTTGTGCCGGCTGTGGATTCACGGACTTGAAATGACTTGAAAGACACTTGAAAGTGAACAAATTTTTGTTTTTCGTTAGAGTAGGACTTTTAATTTATTTTTAAAATATAAATTTTAAAAACAAGTAATTACGTCTGTTGTAATATCATTTTCATTTAACATTACGCATGACATGCGTATTAATTCTGAGATGCTTTAAATTTATGACGGTCTCTGGAGAGCTTTATTGGGTGTTTTCATTCAGAGTTTTGTTTTGTATATTTGTGAAACAATATTAACATTTGAAGGTTTACTATTTTTCCTTAAAAGTTCCCTTTTTGTGTGTGTTAATATTAACTTTATAAAGGTTAAGTTGTTAATGTTATCCATTCCTGCATACCTGGTAACAATAGACAGATTCTCCCTTGGGGTGTGGCAGGCAATAAGGGAAAATCGTCATATAAGCCGCATCGGAGTATAAGCCGCAGTGTTTAAAGCGTGGGAAAAAAGTAGCGGCTTACAGTCCGGAATTTACGGTATGTTCTGCTAGTTTGCATAAATGTTAAATTTCATTGCATGTTCAGAATAAATCACTAAATCACTCAAATCACCAAAATTTTGCGCAGATGTCCAATGGAAAATTGACTCGTGTTCTTATGTTTTAAACTGTGAGTACGTCCACAGTACACTCAGACGTAGATGCTTCACATCCACGCTGCGTCTGCCTGGTTACGGTTGCTAACGTGCGATTGGCTTAACAAAGGGACAACTATGCAAGAAATGAAACAACAAACTGTGATGAATTACATATAAAAACGTCAGCGCTTTGTATATTTGTATCAGAAATGAAACACTGGACGGATTCCTGCTGCATCTGTAGACACTTGTTTGTATTCACGTCAGCGTCTGGGTAATGGGCTTTACCGCTCAGCCGATTGTCATTTCATTTGTGTTTCCTGATATAGATTCAGTTTTGTTTCCTGTGGATGTTATTATAGATGCCGGCAGTGCAGGAATCAGCTTTTAGAAATAACATAATGCCGTGGTAGTGGTTCATTACAGAAAATCCAACGATAAATGCACCGGATTGACTTTCGTAGAAGTTGATTTCCACGACAAAAAAGGACTAAATTATGAAACCAAACAAGTGCTTGTTCCCGTGGGATCATCTGGCTTTTAAGATAAATAATCAAATGTAAATATTTTCCTCTGGGATCTTGGTCCAATAAGCATGTGGTTCCTTTGTGGAATAAAAGGCACTTTCAGAAAATATACATTAAATCGATTACAGTGAGAATGACGTGGTGCAGCCAGTCCTTTATGAACCTTTGAACTGCAGGTGAATGCACTCTAAGCTCAGACGGGTTATTTGGTCACTGTTGTTTTAAAGTGACACATGTACCTTCATATATTAACACAAAAACTGGTAGGAAAACGTGAACAATAAACGTCAGATCACTCACTGTAATTTAACCCTCACAGACCAAAAGCATGTGCAGACAGAAACTGTTTAACCCCGAAAGATCCAGTATTACTGTTATGGCAGTTCCCCAATTCATTTTTCTCTATTATTAACCTTTCTTAACTGATTCATCACCAATTAAAAAAAAAAAAAAGTATTCTTATTTATTTATTTGTTTATTTGTTTGTTATTTTATTCATTCATAATTTGTGTATGGTTATCTATATAAGTATTCATTTATTAATTTGTAAGTATTCATTTATTAATTTGTGTATGGTTATCTATAAAAGTATTCATTAATTAATTTGTAAGTATTAATTTATTAATTTGTGTGTGGTTATCTATATAAGTATTCATTTATTAATTTGTGTATGGTTATCTATATAAGTATTCATTTATTAATTTGTGTATGGTTATCTATATAAGTATTAATTTATTAATTTGTAAGTATTAATTTATTAATTTGTGTGTGGTTATCTATATAAGTATTCATTTATTAATTTGTGTATGGTTATCTATATAAGTATTCATTTATTAATTTGTAAGTATTCATTTATTAATTTGTGTATGGTTATCTATATAAGTATTAATTTATTAATTTGTGTATGGTTATCTATATAAGTATTCAATTATTAATTTGTGTATGGTTATCTATATACATATTCATTTATTAATTTGTGTCTGGTTATCTATATAAGTATTCATTTATTAATTTATGTATGGTTATCTATATAAGTATTCATTTATTAATTTGTGTATGGTTATCTATATAAGTATTCATTTATTAATTGTGTATGGTTATCTATATACATATTCATTTATTAATTTGTGTATGGTTATCTATATAAGTATTCATTTATTAATTTGTGTCTGGTTATCTATATAAGTATTCATTTTTTAATTTGTGTATGGTTATTTTTGTGTATGGTTATCCATAAAAGTATGCGCATTTTCATCACTACTTTTGTGTTTTAACTTTTTGATATTTGAAATGTCCTATGTGTTATTTAGTTCATGTGTTCATTTATGTTTATAAAATTAAAAAAAAAAAATTTAAAAAGTGTATCATTCCTATTTTATATATTGCTTTGGTTTATAACTTTGAGTAATATTCAGTAAAAATACATGTGAAAATGTTTTTTTTTTTTTTTTAAAGTATTATCCTCTGTATTTTACTTGTTTGGGTGTAAATCATGTATTGTCCTATATTTAATTTGCAGATCGTGCAGATATTCCTGTAAACTCAGAGTTAATTCAAAGTTACTTATATCAAAACAGGAAAAAAAAAATTTTAAAAGTGACTTTTTCACCAAAATCTATCGTTAACTGAATGTCATTGATCCAACTCCATGGGTTTTACTGGTGACCCCTTACAACTCTGTTTCGAGGGGCTGAAACGTTCCCCTATAAAATGGGACGACCCTTCCAGACCTCATGTCATCAGCAGTCATCGATGCCGCTATAAACAGATGCGATAACTTTGTTTCCGAAATAATTCCTCATGCCGTCAGTATGTGTAACCGTCTCTGTTCCATGGGCTTCGGTCATCTTTTTGTTGCTATCGAACACAAACTGCAGAAATGCGATCTATAACACACTGAAACGGCATTAAACGGTCGATCAAACGATTAAGTTGTTTATGAAGAAAATACATTTGTGTGTTTCTTTTATTATGTTTTTATCTCCATCTTACCAATAATTCAAACAGAATTATGGGAGTTTTCTCCTACCCCTCTGTTTGTAGTGTGGTCCTGAAATAGCTCCGTTTCGAGGGTCAAACAGCCCTCCCCCTTAGCCCTTCCCCTTTGACTCATCGAGAACTGGGACACCCCTACCCCTTCACGTGAACGCGCAAAACAGAGGGGGAGGGGCCAAGGGGTGAATTGGGATTGGGCCTAAATGTAGAAGAAAATTAATTAGAAAATCACCACAAAAGTACAGGGTGGGGAAGCAAAATTTACAATATTTTGAGGCAGGGATTGAAAGACAGTGTATGACCAATTAGTTTATTGAAAGTCACGAGAATTTATTTGCCACAAGAAAATTGACATAATAGAAAATGTTTTTATTCTATGTGTCCTCCTTCTTTCTCAATAACTACCTTCACACGCTTCCTGAAACTTGCGCAAGTGTTCCTCAAATATTCGGGTGACAACTTCTCCCATTCTTCTGTAATAGTATCTTCCAGACTTTCTCGTAATAGTTTTGCTCATAGTCATTCTCTTCTTTCCATTATAAACAGTCTTTATGGACACTCCAACTATTTTTGAAATCTCCTTTGGTGTGACGAGTGCATTCAGCAAATCACACACTCTTTGATGTTTGCTTTCCTGATTACTCATATGGGCAAAAGTTTCTGAAAAGGTATGGATAATAGTGTTAGGTATGATTATGACATCAATATATGTTTGGTTTCAAAACAGTTGACTTAGTGACTGCTGAGAAAAAACAACTAAATAATAATAATAATAATAATGATAATAATAATGATAATAATAATAACTTTATTTATATAGCACATTTTAAAACTAAGTTTACAAAGTGCTTTGACAAACAAATAAAGGGCACAACAGCAGGATACAAGATGTAAATAAAAACACTAAAATAGAAGCAACATAAATGTTCACTGTAAATTTTGCTTCCCCACCCTGTAAATATATATATATATATATATATATATATATATATATATATATATCAAATCACACACTCTTTGACGTTTGCTTTCCTGATTACTCATATGGGCAAAAGTTTCTGAAAAGGTATGGATAATAGTGTTAGGTATGATTATGACATCAATATATGTTTGGTTTCAAAACAATTGACGTAGTGCCTGCTGAGAAAAAACAACTAAATGTTCATTGTAAATTTTGCTTCCCCACCCTGTAGTTCTTTATGTTTTGCTCTAAACAGACAAAATAGTGTCTTCATAATGAACTCTGGTTGTAACAGTGTATATCCTGTTCTCTCAGTTGGATCAGACTTGAAAAAGACATTTTAATCACAAGGAAACATTCACTTGATTAAATAAGGGTTATAATATAAAGTCAATACTTACCTGTTTGGGGAAAATGTGCATCTGTGAGGAAATCTCAGTCTAATTTCTTTCGGAAATGCACACTTTTACCGGTGCTGATAGCTCTGATAACTACCTTCATTCCTCTTTAATGTTCCCCATGATGTTCTGAGAAACAAACCGTTTTCTCCACAGTGTTTTAGGAAACCAGGTTTGTGAAAGTCCAGACTATGTGCATGTGTGTGGTCATGAAACACTAGGAGTTTTAGAAGTCCACTGTAAGGCTATGTCAGGGATTAAAGTTCTCCGTCACCACGATGGATTTCCGTCAAATGGAAAAACTGAGGGGGGAAAAAAGTCATATTGAAGTAACTTCCTCACGTGTTTGGCGGAGTCCAGTCGGCACCGCGATCCTGTCCTGAATCTGCAGGTGTTTAACACACGCACAGGGGGCTGATAGGTTTAACAGTGATGATAATAAGATGACTTCTTTATTTTTATGTCAGGAGGACAGATTGATGACTATTTCTCTTTGGAAGGAAACGCTGCTCATTCTGTGCCTCAGAAACACATGGACAAGTTCAGCTTTGCTGAAGTTTAGCCTCTAGACGCTAACTGTAGTTTAGTGCTAACAAGTAGCTTTCATTATGAAAGAATCACAGCGAAAAGGGAAGAAGACAGAACTGATCTGCATGGACCTTCATGTTTGGGTTCATAGCTTATCTCCTCTTGCCGGTATATGACTAGTGTGTGTGTGTTTGTGTGTATGTGCCCTTCCCGTGTGTGCGGCTGTGTGCGCCGCGGCCTTACGCGATTACGCGCCCAACTGCATAAGTGCTTTATTTTGACCCGTTTAGCATCTTATTTCTATCTGTGTGGTACAGCACGAAGATAAAACTGAATGAATGAGTAACACCCTTGGTATTTGCAGTGCCAAAAAGCAGAAAAAATAAAAGATTAGTTGGTTAGGGTTACATTTACACAGACATTTTCCCCAAAATTCATGTGCTGTTGGAGTTGGAGTTATGTTTTAGGAGTTCCTAAATTGTTAAATAAAAAGTTTTTCACTCATTTTTTGCAGTAAGGTTTTCTTCTAGTTATTATTTTCACTTGCTTCAAAGGTTTTCATACCCTTTAAAATTTTCCAGAGAGCACCAAAATTGACCTGAAGCTTTAAAAATTTTCCAGGGGAGGACCCCCAGACCCCCCACCAATACCACTCATGACATTTTTTCTATCCATGGTACTAATCTTCTACACCTGTACACTCTCCCATTCAGTGTGTTTTACAGTATTGCCAAATTTGACTATATAAACTTATACGCTATAGTAGTATTGAATTGCATCATTTTTAATAGTGGCCAATGATTTTGACCAGAAGAAAATTTTCAATCAGATGAAAAATTTTTGCTTTAATCCCTGGGCTATGTTCAGACAACAGGTCTTAATGCACAATTTGGATTTTTTGGTGAAATCCGATTATGTGCTCGTTCATATTACATATTAACCCTGTAAAGCCTGAACCATTAAATCATTAACAGAAAATTCCAGTTCTTTGAAACTGGAGCCTTTATTGGTCCTTCTGAACAACCAATGTCATAGAATTAGTTCACTAGCAAAACATGTGTGCTGTCACTCAACCCAGACGAAGACGCCACTGTGTCTTCGTTTTGGTGATGGACTTATCATTTTTAACACAAACAACTGTTGCTGTCAATCACTGAACTGCTGAAGACTGAAAAAGAATGCTGAAGAATGTATCAGTCCGTGCTCATTGTAAAGGTCAAACTAGATTTACTACCATCATGTAACTTGTAACCGTTGAAAACAGTACATAAGCTGGACTTCAGCCAGCCTAGTTTAGACGAATTACGAGGTTGCTTTGAGTGCTTGTAATTGTCTCACTTTGATTCTTGCAAGAATAACAAAGTATTTTTGTGATCCCTCAAATCAGAGTGTGGTGTTTTTCTTTCTCTCAGAGTGCTAGTAAAACCATTACACCAACATTTTTTTTTTTTTTTTTTTTTAAATATCAATTTCCATGTGAGTTTCACTTCTGTATCATATTTGATACATCAGGTCTCAATGCTCAAATATTATTATTAAAAAAAAACAAAACAAAACAAAACAATATAACACAAACATGTCTGACAAATCGGTCATTCCTTTTCAAAACTGTCAAAGTTCTGCCTCCTTCCTCATTAATGACAGTCTTGTAATGCCACTGGAAAGGCCTCTGGTGAATGAACTCCTCTCCCTGGTGGATTATCTGTGTATTGCATGTATCTAATTATATACATCAGGTTTTTCAGGAAAAAATATCACACTGATCATGTAGAGCAGGGGTGTCAAACTCATTTTCTTTCAGGGGCCACATTCAGACCCATATGATCTCCAGTGGGCGGCACCAGTCAAATAATAGCATAATAACTTATAAATAATGACAAGTCCAATTTTTATATGCAAAAGTAACATTAAATTATGAAAACATTTGCATTTTACAAACCATCCAAACAAAAAAGATGTGAATAACCTGAAAAAACTGAAATTTCTGCAGAAAAATAAGAAGAAATAAGAAGACAAATCTGATCAATATTATATGCCTCAACTTATGATTTATAAATGTGCATTAGAGATCAGATCTACCAACACACAAAACAGGCAGAATATTGTTAAAATTGCTCTTATTTTTCTTTAAATATTTCAGGTAGTTCATACTTGTTCGAGTTATTGACATTTTATTATTAAAGGAGATCAGAATTTAATGTTCTTTGCAGTAAATCAAAGAGAAAAAAAATGGTGTTGCCATTATTTATAGGCATGATGTCATATTATTTATTTCACATGAAACCAAGAAGAAAATTTGGAGTCATTAATTCTAGGTTATTATGCTATTATTTTTGAGTTTGACACCTGACTGTTAATATTTTCTGCACTTTGCAAATTCATCCCGCGGGCCAGATTGGAACCTTTGGCGGGCCGGTTTTGGCCCCCGGGCCACATGTTTGACACCTGTGATGTAGAGAACTTCAAAACTCATGTATCAAATATGATACATTTGGCGTTATAGGGTTAAATGCGACTTCTATCAGTTTTGAGTATGAACTGAATGCGACCCTGAGGTGACCCGCATGCGCAAAAGAGGTCCTGATGTTATTCGCGACCACATAGGTATGCACTGTGTTTACAGAAGTAACAGTCCTGGGACACAGATTTGGGACGTTTGTTGCATTTCAATGACGTAAAGGTCGGAAAAATGCGACCTGGCCGTTCAGACTGAAGTCGCATCAGAAAATATCAGATATGCATCGGATTTAGGATCACATATGAAAGTGGCCTGGGTGGGATTAGTGCTGTTCAAACTGTCTTTAACAGATCGGCCACAGGTCACGTATGGGCAAAAAAAAATTGGATTTGGGCCACATTTGCCTGCAGTCTGAACGTAGCCTAATTAATCAGGGTTTCTGCAGGTCATTAAAAAGCATTAAGTCATTAAATAGATAAAACGTAGTGGCAATAAAAAGTATTAAAGTCGATGTCCTGAGGCATTAAAAAATTAAATACACTTAATTGTTTTTCACAATTTATTTTGATTATATAAACTAGGGATGCACCGATACCACTTTTTTCCAGACCGAGTACAAGTACGAGTACTTACATTTGAGTACTTGCCGATACCGAGTACCGATACGAGTACTTAATAATCCCATTCCAGTTGTTGGTTCCTTTTGTAAATGTGCTTTATTGTCGTTGTCATTAGTCTGACTGGAACAAAGTGCTGCTACTGACATTTAATGTGTTGGAATGAGCATTTCTCAATTAATCCACCAGGGGGCGCCGCTCTGAATTAACCATACTGGACAAATACCACGAAGAAGAGTAAAAATTTATTTATTTTTTTTAGAAGAAGAAAGTCAGTAATAACAAACATGGAGACGACAGAGGCAACACTAATGTGATACTAATATTGCAGCGTTTTCACTGGTAAGGTTTAAAAGTTTAGCTTCACCAGGAAGAGAAAAGAGAAATGAGCGATAAGTTTCGTTTTCACTTCCACTGGCGGAGGTCCGCACCGCTCCGTACTCCCGCTGGTATTCTCTGTCTCCACCAGCACCTGGAAAATGGATGGAATGTACGCAGAGGACGGACAGAACGCTGCGTCCGTATCTGTCTGTGTCTTTAACGTTACTTGCAGTCAGCGTCATTTATTTCATTAAATCTCCACACTCTTCACACTCCACACACATTATTCCACCGCCGCGTACCTGCTGCACTGAACTGGGAATGTCACACGGCTGTAAGTGGTATTGGTGCATTTGTATCGGATTACTTTTATAAGTACGATTACGAGTACATACACTGAGTATCGGAGCCGATGTCCGATACTGGTATCAGAGCATCCCTACTATAAACATTTAATAATATCGATCGGAAGTGCAGTGAGATGATTGACAGGTGTAAACCCTTTAATTGGCTATTGTTTATGGCCAATGCATGAAGTCACAACACCCGATGCTTGGAAGGCACCATGCTGTGAGTGTGCTCATGCTGTGGCGAAAGAGCGGAGGGAATATTAGCAAATGTCGGAAAAACGACACTGGAAAAAATCTAAATCTTACCAAGTGTATTTTTCTCATATAGTCCAAATATCTCATCACACTTAAAATACAACATAATCACCTCAAGAGTAACTTTAAAGTGAGATGTAAGAACTTATTTTAAGACAACAGATCTTGAAAATTTTATTTCAAGAAATCTTATGATAATTTTCACTTGTTCCATTTGCTTGAATTAAGCTAAAAAAATCTTCAATTAAGCAAAAAAAAATCTGCCAATGGAACAAGTGAAAATGATCTTGATAAGATTTCTTGAAGTAAGATTTTCAAGATCTATTGTCGAAAAATTAAAACTCAGTACACTTAAAACTGAGGATACAGTACACTGAGATGCATCAAGAATTGTGCATTTCAGTCGTTAACTAGTGAAGTGTAATTGACTTTAAACATGATGTCAGTGACGGTTTGAAGTTGTAGTAAGAGGCTGTCAGTTCAACTCTTTAAAACCTGACACACCCTCTGCAGATGCAGTTTGGATGGCTGTAAGTGTCACTGTTTTTGTGCAATTGGAACAATTCCAACAGTTTCTGAAACCTGAGACGTTGCACTTTATAGGTTTTATTGAGTCATTACGGTAATTTCACTCACACCTGTAACTAGAACCTGGAGAAGAAGCTGTTTTATCGGTATTATAACATGCAGTAAATTGTAAACTCTTGCTAGATTATTGCGAGGTACAGTATTTACTAATGACTATGAGGGCTGTTTGTTTATGCATAATGTTGCATTCATAAATATCATGTAATTATTGAAGAAAATTGTTGAACTGTTGATGTCTGTATGAATGTACTGCCATGATAATATTGTTGTGCATAATTTAATTACTCTATTATGTATTAGTTATGGGTTGAATGCGAAATTAAGAACAATTTATTGTTTGATTCATAAATTATGTTATTGATAAATGTGTATAAGTACTTGAGAAGTAGGATTAAATAAGTTTATACAAAGCAAAATGACATTTAAATGAACGGAATCTAGCTTAAAGTACGAGCAGGTCTGAATTTGTATGGTCGAAAAGGATAGGAAGAAGTATAAACGTATTTAATCCTACCTCTCGAGTACTTATACCTTTAAAATAATGTAATTCATTAATTGAACAACAAATGTTTCTTAATTTAGCAGTCAACCCACAACTAATACATAATACAGTAACTGAATTATGCACAACAATATTACCATGGCAGTGCGTTCATACAGACATCAACAGTTCAACAATTGTCTTCCATGTCATTTTGTTTTTGTCTAATTTTGCTTTTTTGTTTTATTTTGTTTCTTTGCATGTTTGAAATAAAGAAAGCAAAGAAAAAGATTTTGAAATATCTGGAAAAAATGGGCAAACGGACTCACTCACAGCATATTTTCTAACCTTTTAGGTAGTCAAGGTAAGAAAAAAAGTCCAGGTGGACCATTTTAGGCTTAGGGTTCAAAGGGTTAAGTCCATAAAATTTGTATGGTATGATTTAATATCATAGATTTTCCTCTAAAGTGATAAAAAAAAAATAACATACTCTCGTGTCTCAGTGTGAAACATGAAAATGAGCTAATAAGCAGCTGACACTTTGGAAAGACCAACACTGTCAATTAATACGATACCATCTCATTTGGATCAGACGATTTCAGTGAGATTTCTATAAAAAAAGCATAAATGTCTGCCAAGAACCTGACAGGTGACTGTTTACATGGCGTTAAATATGATGGGTATATGATTACAGCGCATTAAAGTTCACCGCAGACTCCAAAATGCCGTTCTCGGATGACATTTTCTCTCCATTTTCTCCGATATCGACTGTGTACCGACTGTCATGTCCATCGACGAAGCTGAAAAGCAAAACCACGCATTGAGTTCGATCCATTTAGACGGACACGCTGGTACAAATACATCTTGATTTATTTCACATACATTTTTTTTTTTTTTTTTTACTTTTACTTTTGAAGTTTTCACAATCTAAATGATTCAACAACAAAATGAGAAACTACCACAACAAAGTCCAAATTTCCTACTGGGGAAAATGATGCAAATGTCACTGTAGTAAAATTGACACATGTAATTTGCCAACCAGTAAAGGTACAGTTAAAGGAATAAAAATAGACAAAAATAGGACAAAAAGGTGGTTCATGTAGGTACTTTGACCAATACTGGGTCATCTTTATATTGATCCAAGAGTTACGTTAGATCCTGAACAGCATCTGAGACAGATTTTGTAAAAGCCTCAACTTTTTTTTTTTTTTTTATGAATAAATTCTTTTTTTCTATATTTTCATTGATAAATAATATATATATTTATAATATCTATAAGTCAATTAGGGGAATAGGGACAGATAATCATCCATAGAAGCCCTTCCTGAATCCATGGAAACGTCTGCAGATTGTTCCTGTTGAATGAACACCGGGTTATATCAATTTTGGCTAATGCATCCCATGAATATTGCTATGAATATTTTTTTTTTTTTCTGAATGAATATGTACATACATGTACATAATAAAGCATTAGGTACACATATGCAAAGTATTGAACATAGGAATTTATGGTCTGTTTCATTGATTTGTTCAGTGAATAAGCATGGCGCAAGACTAAACAAAGTAGGTTAATAGTTTAGATACAAATTGTTACTGTACATGGTTCAGGTGAGTCTGTAGATCCGACCCAAAACTTAAAGGTTCTTTTTTTTTTTTTTTTTTTGGGCATATAAATTTCAATTAATCATTTCCAAAGCTGATAATTGACACCTGTTCCATTTAGGTCCTTGGTGGCAACAGTTTTCAGTCCTCATCCGTGTCGAAAACAGTCGCCCGGTGGCAATTAATACGAGGATGTCCTGCAGTGCTTTTCCAAATCTGAAAACAGTATCCGAGCGTTAAGTTGAGATCCAGTGATGTAAGGAAATGCTCATCGAGTTATGATGCCCCACACCGTTTGATTAACTACTGCTTTTCCTGCAGCTGTGGGAAGTTCAGTAGTCCTGTTTGCAAAAAAATACACTGTACTTTGGGTTTTTCAAAATCCCGATTCTTGGATCTATAAAAGAAGTCACATCATTTTCATGTTGAAGCGACGGGGACCGGCTTGTCCCTCCGCCGAGTCAACGTTAGTGCCGTTAGACTTGGAGCGGGGCACGTATTCCACATCTATGTTGTTTTTATGTTTTCCTTTCCCTCTGCTCCAAACAAAAAGAAGGAGGAAACAAAACAAGACCACTCCCAGGAACGTGAAACAACCCATGGCGGTCGACACCAAAATAGTCTTTAGGTCCAAACCGAGGGTGACACTGGTCGTTGCATTGACAGTGGAGTTGCTGGGGTCTGTGTAGTACTGGGTCCTGTTTGCATACAGTGAACCTAGACTTTTTACCGCCAATGAGGTCATCAGGGTGTCATTCCCAGCAGTGTTGGATGCAAGGCAGAGGTACACCCCACTGTCTTGTACCTCCGCCGACTTGATCTCCAGCGTTCCGTTGTAATGGACGGTAACCCTTCCATGGCTCCTACTTGTCAGAACTCGTCTACGCGGGGACAACCATGACACAACGGGTCTCGGCGTCCCGTCGGCGCTGCAGCGCAACATAGCTTGCTGACCCTCATCTACGGTTATCGTTTGCGTTTTATTCTCTCGAATTTTTGGCTTTGTGCACGTCACATAATAGGACAGAAGCGTCTCCTTAAACTCCTTGAAAGGCCTTCCACGGATGCCTTCAGGTGTGCTGCACTCTGGCTGTGAATCGCCAAAGAAGATGGTGTGCCGTTTCTGTAAGATCCACATAAGACGGCAGTCGCACACTAAAGGGTTGTTGTCGATCAGAAGCACCTCGAGAGCCTCAGGAGACTGAAAGACGCCCTTCTCCAAAGTGTCGAGCCGATTGTGAGACACATTGAGGACCTTGAGCCCCCTCAGGCCCTGAAAGGCGTAGGGTTCGATCGCGGTGAGTTGAGCTCCGACCAGATGGAGCTCTCGCAGTCGAACCAGTTCCATGAGCATCCCACCTTCGATGTGCCGGATACGGTTGTAGGACAGGTTGAGGTGTGTCAGGTAGGGCAGATGCTTCAAAGCCTGGTAAGGGAAGGACGACAGGTTGGTGTTGGTGATGAACAGCGTGGTCAGGTTGAGGCCGTGCAGAGTGTTGGCCGGGATGTGGTCCAGCGAAGGCCAGTTATCAATTTCTAAATGTCGCAGTCGGAACAGCTTTTTGAAGGAGTAGGGGTGCAAAGTGCTGATGCTGAGGTATCGGAGGTGGAGGCTGACCAGGTTGTGCAGGTGGGACAGGGCCTCGGTGGGTACGACGGTCAGGTTACACCTTTCAAGAGTGAGTATCTCCAGGCTCAAAAGTCCACTGAACGCACGGTGAGAAATGTAAACCAGGTCGTTGTCTCCCACTTCCAGAAATTTTAGATTGTGCAAATCCTGAAACATATAATCCAGGAGGATGACAATCTTGTTGTCACTTATATCCAGTCGGGTCAGATTTGCTAGGCCCGCAAAGACGCCCAGCGGAATGAGCTTAATACGATTGCTCTTGAGACTGAGCGAGTGCATGTTAAACAGGGCGTTGAAGGCTCCGGGCTCAACGTAACTGATGATATTTCCACTGAGGTCAAGTTCCTCGAGCCCAGGAAAGTTAATAAAGTCATCTGGGTTGATCATTGTGAGCTTGTTCTTACTGAGGTCCAGGATTCTGGTCTCGGTCGGGATGCCGTCGGGGATGGTGGGCATCCGTTTGCGGTGACACACGACTGCCTTGCTCTGCGCCGAACACTCGCAGCGGGAGGGACATCCCAGCGCCGAACCTATGAAGACAGCCACGAGGGCCAGTCCCAGGAATGGTTGCCAGCATGAGACGACCGTGTGCAGCATGACTTTGCTCATACAGTCGACCATTCTGTCACGGCTCTGCAAAAGAGACAGAAAACAGAGAGAAAGAAGGACGTTAGTGAGGACAGGGGGGAGTAGGCTGTGAAAATTCACTCGTGTTTGATGGATAAAATGAACCACAGATGGTGTTTGAATTGGAGAAATGATTTTTTGTAAAATATTAAACACATGAGGAGGGTAAAATTCCAATAAAACACAAAAAAAACAACCAAATATCAACTAATAAATCACCAACTTATCAATTAAAATATGAGTTTTACAAGATATAAGACAAAAAATGTGCAGAAAATGCATTAAAGAAGTGATATTTAGCTTTAAATGGAATTATGCATTTTCAAACATTTCCCTGTGCTCTACATAAACTGTAAATGCTCTGCTTGGGTTTGAATTCTTCATTAATTCAACTCCACGGGTCCATCTTCAACCCTATTTCTGAGTAATGACACCAGAACGGTGGTTTTGAGCGCAGGCCCTGCAAATGCAAATGAGCCACTTTACGCCACACCCCCTCCAGGTTGTTGCCTGAGCTTCCTGTAATCAACTCGAAGTTTGAACATATTTTCAGTATGGACCACAACCGCTGCTACTGACCAACAATTATGGCGCAACATGATATTATGAATTGCGTACAAATAACACGCCACTTTTAATTGCCGTGTTATTTGTAGGCATTGTAAGCTTTCAGCGTGTATATTTACACCATGTAAAATAACACGCCGTTAGCACTAGTGCGATTATTGGTTAGGGTTAGCAATTAGCGCGATTAGTGGCTAGCGCATTGACACATTAACCCTTTCATGCATACTGGTCACTACAGTGGACAGCTATTCTACAGTTGTTCTACTGTTTATTCATGGGTTTTGTTGTTTTAGTTCCATATCAGGACTCTTATGCATCATCCAAAACGCTACAATAAACACAATTACTGTAACTTTGCTGTTCTTCATAAACCTGATCTGCACTAACATGTTTGAGTGTAAATCAATTGCTAATTCTTATTAGACTGTAATTAAACAATTTTTTTTTTTTTTTTTTTTGCATACCCTCCTGAGACCCAGCGATGCATTTTGTCCTCTGTAGGGGACAAAAGTTTGACAGTTTTACTTTAAAAAGGCTGTGCATTACAAAGGACATTCCATTAAAAAATCAATCAATCAATAAAAATAGTTTTAAAAATGTATGTGAAAAAACTGTTGCATGATGCAGTTTCCGATCAAGACAATTTTTTTTAATGTAAAAAAGCTAAAACTGTCCATTTCCTGGGTCTCAGGAGGATTTTATCTCCATGAAATGAGTAATAACTAATATTAGAGTATGATCAAATGTGAGAAAACAGCAATTTAGCAATTAGCGGCATTAAAAATGCTTTTATGTCATAGTTTTCACACAGTTTATCACTTTCTGATGATGAGTTTTAAATAAATGTTTCTTTGCTTCAAAACTTAAATGCATGGTGTCCAGCTGAGTGGACATTTTGTAATTCCATGAAAAATACATTCATTTAAAAAAAAAAAAAAAAAATCAATCGCATTGTTTTTTTCATGCATAAAGCGGAACAAAAATACTCAAGAAAAAAATATTGACTAAGGTTCTCATAATTCGCGCATGAAAGGGTTAAATAACACGTGAAAGGATGAAAATACGTACGTATAGTATACCAAATGCAATAAACTGACGTCACATACAACACGATTTCATGAGATCAGTCTGTATGACACTCGGAGAAATGTTTGTCGGAAGTCTTGACCTTATATGTGCAAATGTTGTGACGTAACTAGTTATAAAATGTAACAAATTAAGATGGAATTCAAACAGGTTGTAGAAATCCACTTGATTTTTGCCGGAATGAATATAAAGATATTTTTGCAGCACCTGGAGGGTTCAAATCCAAACTGTATGAACTATCAGGGTCCAAATACACAAATAAATGAACCAAAGACTAATAAAAGTAGGTTTAGCCAAATATGAGCCCTTTAAATGAACATCTGCAAAACTGTAATTTGCCAATCACATCTTAAAACAGGAAAATCCTTCTGAAATCCTCCTAAAGCAGGTATTATTTATGAAACAACATGTGCTATATACAGAGGTGGGTAGAGTAGCCAAAAATTACACTCAAGTAAAAGTACTGTTACTTTAGAAACATATCACTCAAGTACAAGTAAAAAGTAGTCCTCTAAATAATTACTCAAGTAAAAGTAAAAAAGTACTTAATGAAAAATTGACTAACATCAGGAGTAACATCCTATTTATTGTTCTTTTAAATTCAACAATTAACGAATGAAATGTTAAAATAAAATATAGAAAAAATATATGGGAACATTACAGCTAGTTACAAATACCTCACAATAATCATTGTTGGTTCCATCGCTTTAATATTTCTAGTCTGTTCTTATGGAGGCAGATACTGTGCATGGTTTTCTATTTATTTTTACGAGTTAGCCTAGATATCTTTATTACCTCCGCCAAGGAGGTTATGTTTTTGCCAGGGTTTGTCTGTCTGTCTGTCCGTTAGTGTGCAACATAACTCAAAAAGTTATGGACAGATTTTGATGAAATTTTCAGGGTTTGTTGGAAATGGGATAAGGAAGAAATGATTAAATTTTGGTGGTGATCGGGGGGGGGGGGGGGCCCACGGGGGGGGGGGGGGGGGGGGGGGGGCAGACCAGAAAATTTCATCAAAATCTGTCCATAACTTTTTGACTTATGTTGCACACTAATGGACAGACAAACAGACAGACAGACAAACAGACAGACAGACAAACAAACCCTGGCAAAAACATAACCTCCTTGGTGTGGGGGGCCCACGGGGAGGCACTGATCAGCCTTGGCGGAGGTCTGCGCTCTCTGAGTGCTTCTAGTTAAACATATCTTCCCCTTCTGTCAAATTTCTTTAACTCATGTGAGCCTTGTGAGTTTTTGGCGGAAATCTTTCTAACAAAACAAAGCAAATGGTTTGTGCGTTAACAAATGACCAAAAATAAAAGTAACAAGTAGAAAGTGCACCATTGTAATGGAGTAGAAGTAGCATTTCTTCATCATGAATATACTCGAGTAAAAGTAAAAAGCATGTCGTATTAAAAGTACTCATAAAAGTACAATTTATGTAATAAGTTACTTAAGTAAGTGTAACGGAGTAAATGTAATGCATTACTACCCACCTCTGGCTATATATATATATATATATATATATATATATATATATATATATATATATATATTCACTCGAAAACTCACGGCTTGGACCTTGTTACTTATTGTCATTGTTTTATCCCACGCAGTAATTTAAGCAGCTTCAGGTTCTGGCTCTGGATGTAGTCTGATTACTTCCCTCTTTTTAATTAAAAGTTCTTATTCTTTTGTTACTTTTTCCACATTTCACTGAGGTTTTTATTTCCCTTTTAATCCATGTGATGCCGGTCGAGCCACAGCAGCTCTGACTGAAAGGCTTCCCTGGTGAGTGTCGGTGCATTTATCTTGATTTGCAGCAAAATCAAATGAACCTCCAAATGAAAACAGAAAATCTGAAGCTCATACGGAGTTCATTAAATTTTGTGACAAAGCCAGAAAAATAACAGATTATATTAAAATTTGTGCGTATAAATGCACATTTTAAACTGGAAGATGAAGCTGGTTTTTTACCTGATTTTGCATCTCTATTTGTTATATGCATGTAGTTGTATTTACTACTGTATCGCTCAGTTCATCTTTTTATCCTATCTCCTGGAATAAACAACGTCAAAAAGGTTCATGCCGCACGATGAAACGAAGCAATGAGGAAAAAACAGATGCAGTTTAAGCGTGACTAAATTAGATAAACCAGAAAAAAAAAAAAAAAACAGCAAAAAGGGTACAGAAAGGTCTCATACTGAACATATTGCTCATAATAAAAATCTTACTGGGCTGCAAATGTGCACAAAGGTGTGGTAATAAACTGCTTTTGTTCCATTTGACACATAAACAGATTAGAAATAATTATATTTTTTTGCACACGTGAATCACAGTTATATCCTCGAACGCAGCCTCTGCAGAAATTTCCATTAAAACAGGACCTGTGTGAAATCCATTTATGCATGCTGCTGTTTGTCTATAGGTCCTCTCTTATATATCACATAAGCCCATGGAGATGAGCCGGTATGTGAAGTGAAAGCACTGCACGCCACAAACAGACTGGGTGACAGGTTGCAAAGATCGCAAACCATCCCTGCCTCATTTGGTGTGTCATGGGCTGTGCTAAAATTAAACGACGAGAGGAATAATCTGAATTTCTCCCCAGGCTTTTAATATGCCAGCAGATTATGGGAGGAAGATAATATGACGGCAAACCCATGGAAAGAGAAGCATTATGTAAACCTAAGACAAACAAAAAAAAAAAAAAACACACACATATGATAAACAGCAGTTGTGATTTTAATCCGCAGACGGTTCACATGTAGTAACTGTACATACAGTGTTGCTCAGGGTTTTGTGTATTTACCGTTCAGATTCGTAAACACCGTTTTTAGGCACCACGTTGATGTTGTTTCCATAAACCAAACACACCCACAGGCAAAGGCTTAAATGAGTCATTAAATATTTCCATTAGGTTCTGTTAGATCCAGATGGTGGTGCACTGATTTAATCCATTAGCTCGTGTGTCAGTGTTTGAATATTTGAAATACAGTGGTTTCTATGTATGTTTAACCCTGGAAAACCTGAACCAGAAAATTCTAGTTCTTTGAAACTGGAGCCTTTTTTGGTCCTTCTGAACAACCCTCCAAATTTTTTTTCAAATATCAATTTCCATGTATGCGTTTCAGTTTTGTATCATATTTGATACATTGGGTCTCAACGCACAAATGTTATTTTTGAACAAACAAAAATATAATATACCACAAACATGTCTAACAAATTGGTAATTCCTTCCTCATTAACCCTATAACACCAAACATATATTTGATTCATGAGTTTTGAAGCCCTCTACATGATCAGTGTGATATTTTTTTTGTCTTGAAAAACCTGATGTATACAATTAGATACATGTAATACACAGATAATCCACCAGGGGGAGGAATTTGTTCACCAGAGGCCTTTCAAGTGACACAACAAGACTGTCATTAATGAGGAAGGAGGCAGAACTTTGCCAATTTTGAAAAGGAATTACCAATTTGTTAGACAGGTTTGTGTAAAATTATGTTTTTGTTTGTTCAAAAATCATAATATTTGAGCATTGAGACCTGATGTATCAAATATGATACAAAATTGGAACCCAAACATGGAAATTGATATTTGAAAAAAAAAACAAAACATACATACAAGGTGGGGAAGCAAAATTTACAATGAACATTTAGTTGTTTTTTCTCAGCAGGCACTACGTCAATTGTTTTGAAACCAAACATATATTGATGTCATAATCATACCTAACACTATTATCCATACCTTTTCAGAAACTTTTGCCCATATGAGTAATCAGGAAAGCAAACGTCAAAGAGTGTGTGATTTGCTGAATGCACTCGTCACACCAAAGGAGATTTCAAAAATAGTTGGAGTGTCCATAAAGACTGTTTATAATGGAAAGAAGAGAATGACTATGAGCAAAACTATTACCAGAAAGTCTGGAAGTGGAGGAAACAGCAAAAAACGTACCAAAGCTTTTATTAAAGCTCTCAAATCCAAAATCCTAAAGGATCCAACCGAATCCATGAGAAAAATGGCAATTGAACTTGAGGTAGACAACAAGAGCGTTAGAAATGTAGTAAAATATGATTTGAAGATTTAAATTCTCATGATTTTCAATAAACTAACTGGTCATACACTGTCTTTCAATCCCTACCTCAACATATTGTAAATTTTGCTTCCCCACCCTGTATGTATATGTATGTGTGTATATATATATATATATATATATATATATATATGTATGTATTTGGGTTCTTCAGAAGGACCAGTAAAGGCTCCAGTTTCAAAGAACTGGAATTTTCTGTCAATAATTTAATGGTTCAGGCTTTACAGGGTTAAAGACAGTCTCGTAGTGTCACTGGAAAGGCCTCTGGTGAGCGAATTCCTTCCTCCTGGTGGATTATCTGTGTATTGCATGTATCTAATTTTATTTATTTAGTTTATTTATTTATTTATTTCGAACATTCTAAGAAACAAAATAAAACCGAACAAAGCAAAATAAGACAAAACAAAATAAAATTTAAATGAACGGAATCTATCTTCAAGTACGTGCAAATGTGAATTTTGCATCGTCGAAAAGTAGTAGGAAGAAGTATAAACGTCTAATCGTATACATCAGGTTTTTCAAGAAAAAAAAAAAAATCACACTGATCATGTATAGGGCTTCAAAACCCATGTATCAAATATGATACGTTTGGCGTTATAGGGTTAATGTTTAATGTTTAAAAGGATAAAGACGATAATTTTCACTTGTTCCATTGGAAGATTTTTTGCTTGAATTAAGCTAAAAATATCTGCCAATGGAATAAGGGAAAATGATCTTGGTAAGATTTCTTGAAGATTTTCAAGATCTATTGTCTAAAAATAAGTTCTTATATCTCGCTGAAAAGTTACCCTTTAGGTGATTATGCTTTATTTTAAGTGGGATGAGATATTTGGACTAGAAATGAGGAAAAATACACTTTCGATTTTTTGCAGCGGATCTAATCTTACCATCGTCTCAAAACTTCGTCGCTAAAGTCAGCGGATGTGTGGATGTCGCCATATGGTGGACTCGCCACTGCTGCAGACTTCCAGTGCTTTGTCAAATGTGTGTAAGCCTGTTAAAGTGTTCAACAGCTTTCTAATAGATTCTACATGTAAAGCTAAATCCCTCCTCGCTAATTTAAAAGTGGTATGTTTCTCTTTTATGCTCGTCATTGGTGTTCGATATGCTAATTAGCAGAGGTTGGCTTCGTAGTGAGCTTTTATTGCAGCTGTTGTTTCGAGGTGCGGTCGGTATGTACAGCCGACGCAAGTGGTTTCTGCGTGAGCTGTCAGTGGGGATTATTCTCCCACAATGCACTTCACAAAGGAAATAAAGGGGTTGCTCACAGCTGGAAAAAGAGATCATGAAAAACAGTCGGTGTATACATAAATACTGACACAGCCAGAAAAGATTGAACCTGTTATCTATTCTTGTTCAGCACCAATGTAGCGATTCTAAAATACTCCATTTCAAGTAAATCCTGCATGAAATAACTACTCATAAGTACAGGTTAATGATAAGTATTTGCAGCCAAACTGGTATAGTATGTGACGTTATTATAGTATTAACCCTTAGATGCATAAGTGGGTCAAAAATGACTGTTAAGGTTGTTTTCTTGCAATATCTTAGTAATGAAAAGTTGGTTATTATTTTATATTCCAGGTAATCTGCAAAAAACATGTTATTGACACTACAGCATTTCAATTTTTACCGTAACCTTGAAAGATTTTATGTAATTGTAGTTTTTGTTTTACTACCACATGCTTCCATAGGTGAGTTAAATTGATCGGCATTTATTTTCATTGAAATTTCATCTGAACCTTTGATTCATTCGACAGCAAAACCAAAAGACTCACTCACAAAATGGGTGTTGAGATTGTTCTATTGTGTTTATATATTAAATATAATATTTTATGTTCAAACTATTTTTATTACACATTGACTTATCCAGAAAAGCATAATACAGTCATCTTTTTTTTTTATATATATATACAGGGTGGGGAAGCAAAACTTACAATATTTTGAGGCAGGGATTGAAAGACAGTGTATGATCAATTAGTTTATTGAAAGTCATGAGAATTTATTTGCCACAAGAAAATTGACATAATAGAAAATGTTTTTATTCTATGTGTTTTTCTCCTTTCTCAATAACTGCCTTCACACGCTTCCTGAAACTTGCGCAAGTGTTCCTCAAATATTGGGGTGACAACTTCTCCCATTCTTCTTTAATAGTATCTTCCAGACTTTCTCGTAATAGTTTTGCTCATAGTCATTCTCTTCTTTCCATTATAAACAGTCTTTATGGACACTCCAACTATTTGTGAAATCTCCTTTGGTGTGACGAGTGCATTCAGCAAATCACACACTCTTTGACGTTTGCTTTCCTGATTACTCATATGGGCAAAAGTTTCTGAAAAGGTATGGATAATAGTGTTAGGTATGATTATGACATCAAGATATGTTTGGTTTCAAAACAGTTGACTTAGTGACTGCTGAGAAAAAACAACTAAATAATAATAATAATAATAATAATGATAATAATAATGATAATAATAATAACTTTATTTATATAGCACATTTTAAAACTAAGTTTACAAAGTGCTTTGACAAACAAATAAAGGGCACAACAGCAGGATACAAGATGTAAATAAAAACACTAAAATAGAAGCAACATAAATGTTCACTGTAAATTTTGCTTCCCCACCCTGTAAATATATATATATATATATATATATATATATATATATATATATATATATATATACCCAAACCCATGAATATTCCCATCCTGTTTCACTGTAAAAAAAAAAAAAAAAAAAAAAGATGATAATTAACCCTCTGGTATCCCATCCACCAAGGCCCTTACTAAGCACCAAGTGTGCCTTTTTCGCACACTTGTGAAATAATGTCAAAACATTTTCATACAGTTTGTTTTTAATTTTTTTACACTTTTTTCTATTTCATCAACTTGAGCCGTAAATAAAAATACCAAATACTCAATAACTGTCACATTTTTTAACCCTTTAAATGTCGTGTTTGTAATGTAAACAAACCATTTTTTTTGGATGCAAAAAACACAACAAAAAAAATTTCAATATACTACATAAAAAGTGGATCACATATTATTTGATTTTTTCATCCTGGCATATGTCAGTGATTAACTCCAATATCGGTTAATTTGCATTATTATTTTTGGCGCTACGTCAAATGTTCAAAAACACTAGCATCTGTCACCAAGTGTGCGTAAAATGCACACCAATAAATCAAACTATTAAATATTATATATTGATTTATTTTTCTGCTCTAATTTGATTTTATTTTTGTAAATCAAGGTCAGCCCTAATCATACATATCAAATGGAAGAAATTGTCCGTTTTAGGCACACTTGGGAGACAGATGCTAGTCTTGTAATTTTCATTTGTTTACAATTTGCAAAATTTTGTTGGTGGCCAGAATTTTAAAGATCATGCAAAAATGAACAACTTTTGAATTCTAACCTTATTTAAATTGTGAAAAATAATATGAAGTTTTTTAAAACGAAGTGCAAAGTGTGCCTAAAAGGTGCACGCAGATACCGGAGGGTTATCAATAATAATAGATAAATAATATTAAATACAGTATTTACGTTGATTTCCAAATTTTCAAAATATTAAAAATGTAAAACAAAAAAAAAAAAAAGAAAAAGAAAACATACCTGAAACATGAAATTATTCTTTCGTGGACCAAAATATGATCCCAATGATTATGTTTAACATGACAAAATGACAAAAGTGGCATAAAAACACACTGATTTTAACACTTTTATTCAATTTATGGAACAGTGGAGGGTCAAGACCAAGGTTATAATAGTTATGGATTTTTCATTATTTAGTTTTGACTTTTTTTTTCTAATTCAGTTAGTTTTAATTAGTTTTTAGAGCAGGTTTGCTATTTTTTTTATTAGTTTAAATTTTTTTCTAAATGTTTAATTTTTCATATCTATTATCTTTCTCGCCGTTGTATTCAAAGGAAAACCCAAACAAGACTATAATGCTTTCTCCCAATTTTAGTCTCCATGTTTCCAGGTAGAGTGGGGATGAGAAGACGACTGTAAATGACAAGTGACGAGAAGTGACAGGATGTGAAGTTCCTTAAAATACTTCAAAATCGATTTCGTATCAATCTGACATTGACAAAGACGAAAACGAAGGGAATTTTATCCATATTTTTTTATACGTTTTAGGTTTGTAAGCACACAATACACTTTCAGTCAGTTATTGTTTTTTTCTTTTAATTATAGTTTTTATTTATTTCAGTTAACAAAAATGTTTTTTAATGCTAGTTTTCGTCACTTCGTTAGTTTTCGTGAACAATAATAACCTTGGTCCTGACACTTGTGCATCATAGGTTTACTAGTGTTGTTCCAGTGTGTTACTGTTGTTTCTGCTGATACTTTACACTTAGTTTTATCTACAGACACCAGTCCAATCTGACAACTCTGAGGTAAAAAAAAAAAAAAAGAAGAAAAAAACAGGCTTCTTCTCTCATATTTAATTTTTGGTGAGATGTGGGAGGATTTAGACATTTACTGAAATCACTACTTGGTGGAGCCAATAATACCTTAGACGTCTGAAACGTGGAATATGAGCCGACTACAACCTGTTTTATGTGAGAAGGAGCGCTGCTTTAATCCTTAATAATGTGGTGTATTTTAACAGCTTGTTATATTTGCCGCTGCATAAAGTCTTCATCTTAAAACCGTCGACTAAAGGGAGAAAAAAGTACAATATTTGGCTCTGAGACGGAGAAAGAGAATAAAATACTGTAGGAAACTACCACAAAGTACATTTGTTGTATTTTTGGTAAAGTTCTTCTAAGACTGTTTATGTTTGATGAAATGTGTTTATTTACATAGTTATGAAGGATAAACAAAAGAGGTCTGGAGTCTTTATAATCAGTATTTATACGTGTATCTGTACTGGTATTGCATCTGGAGCCGCCGTCAACCAAAAGCATCAACTAATCGAAAATATTTAATAACTGATGAACCGCTAATCCTATCAATACATGTAAATAATTCAGGTAAAATGCAGGTTTGGATGTTCACAGACTCCATAGTGAACCATCATCTTCTGCAGCATTGATTTATCAATAAAACCCATGGAGTTGGATCAATGACAGTGGATGGACACTGGGTTCATGTTCACTTATTGATATCGTTGCTGAAAAAGTCACTTTTTCTTCAGTTTTCTCTGTCTTTGATATAATAATTCTAAACTTTAATATGAGCTTTGATGAACATCTACATGATAATAAACTGAAAATAGGAAAACTAATGATTTACACTAAAAAAAAACACAAAATATTGAGGATAATATTACCATAAATGGTGATAAATTACTTAAGAATGGTTAAATAGAGAGAGAAAAAAACATTTTTTTTGAAAGTACCAAAAAAGTAGCGTTGGGTCTTTATGGGTGAAAATCTGAATAATCAGTAAGTTAAATAAAGAAAAACACCTGAGTGTCTTTGAAATATGCAAAATGCAGAGGATTACATTATAATAAATGATGGTAAATCACTAAAGAAAAGTTAACCCTTTCATGCATGAATTGTGAGAACCTTAGTGAAGATTTTTTTCTTCAGTGTTTTTATTCCTCCTTAGGCATGAAAAAAAACAATGCAATCAATTTTTTTTTTTCCCATGGAGTTACAAAAATTTCCATGCATTTAATTTTTGAAGTAAAGAAACGTGTTTAAAACCCAATATTAGAAAGCGATATGAAAACAATGAAATAAAAAACATGTTTAATGCTGCTAATCTGATGTCTTCTCACATTTTAACATATTCTAATGCTAGTAATGACTCACTTCATGGAGATAATATGCAAAAAGAAAAACCCTTCTTGTCTAACAAATAACAATTGATTTACACTTAAACATGTTAGTGCAGATCAGGTTTATCAAGAACAGCAAAGGTACAGTAATGGGATGAATGTCAGTGTACGGGATGGTGCATAAGTGTCCACTGTGTTAGCTGATATGGAACTAAAACATCAAAACCCATGAATATACAAGAGAACAGCTGGAGAACAACTGTCCACTGGAGTGACCTATGCATGAAAGGGTTAAATGAAGAGAAAATTCATTTTGAAGTTGCCACAAAAATAGTTCTAGGTCTATAATGGTTAAATAGAACTAAAGTAGGATTTATCATCTATACCATATACATATTATCCTACGTTTATGTCCGTTTCCAAATTAATTTTTCTCTCTTTTTAACCTTTAAGTGGTTTATCACCATTTATTATAGTAATATCCTCTTCTATTTTTGCACTTTTTCAGTAAAAATCTGGTATTTTCCTTGATTTGATTCATTGATCATGTACTTGAATCATCATGCTGAGATTACATTTAAGGGTTATTATATCAAAAAACAGAGAACACTTATGGAAAAGTGACTTTTTTAGTAAAATATATCATTAACTGAACATAAACCCAGTGTTTCCATCCACTGTTATTGATCCAACTCCATGGGTTTTACTGGTGAATTAATGTTATAGATGATGACGGTGTTTCCACGGTAACTACAGAGCCTCTGAACATCCAAATGGGTCATATCTGATGACCATGAAAAGATGACAAACTGTATTTTACACCAATTATTTACATGTATTGATAGGATTAGTGGTTGAAAAGTTATTAAACATTTTATATAAGTAGATCATTTTGGTCACCAGTGACTGTTGGGTCTTTATGGGTTCAGAACATAAAGGAAACTAGCCTGGGTGATGCTATGTAAAATGTCAATTCATTGTTGCATCAATCATTTATTTAATTATTAATTCTTTAACCGATAAAGACCCGGTGTTACTTTTGTGTCAGTTCCCAAATCAAACAAATTTAACCTTTCTCAAGTGATTTATCATGATTTATTATTATATAATCCTCTCTATTTTTGCACATTTTTTCATTTTATGTATTTTCCTGTATTTAATTCACCGATCATGTCGATGTTCATAAAAGCTCAGCTTAAAGTTGAGGGTTATTAGATCAGAAACAGAGAAAACTGAAGAAAAAGTGATGTTTTCAGTTAAATCTATTATTAATTGAACATAAACCCAGTGTTTCCATTCACTATTATCGATCCAACTCCATGGGTTTTATTGATGAATCAATGTTGTAGAAGATGACGGTGTTTCCACGGTAACTATGGAACCTCTGAATGTCCAAATGGGTCATATGTGATGACCATGAAAAGATGAAAAACTGTATTTTATGCCAATTATTTACATGTATTGATTGGATTAATAGATCAACAGGTATTAAACAGTTTAGATCAGTAGATGCTTTTGGTCGGCGGTGGCTGTTTGGATCTTTATGGGTTAATGTAAATTAAAAAAAAAAAAAAAAGCGAAAACGTTTACTTTCCCGAGTCTCAGGAGGATTTACAGGATATTTACACACACACACACACACACACACACACACACACACACAGTCCAAATGAAGTTCAGCACCATATGATGTGATGCTTTCCTTGGAGGGTGTCTAATCAGTGTAATGATTGGATGTATTTATAACAGTGTCTCATCAGAGTATGAGTGAGCCGTCATGTGACCTCCTCACCTCGGCCTAATGCGACTGAATCACCGCTAATGCCCGCTGACGTGAACAGTCAACGCTGCACAGGATTAGGCAGGTGCCCCGTGGCAACATCCAGGAAAAAAAATAAATAATTCAATTAAAAAGGAAAAAAACCCAAAAAACAATCTTGCTGCGGTGGGAGAATTCCAGTGTTTATCTTATAGTGCAGTGCGTTGTTGGATGCATGACTTATTTTTCCTATAATTTCCTTGATAATTTAACTGTGAACAACAAATAATGAATGTGTTCAGTGCCGTTTCCTGCTGCGTTTCCATTGATTTTATGCAATTTGTGTATTTGTCTTTCAAAGTTGTTGGCCAGACAAAACCCAAAGTGGTATTTCGTTGCAATCCATAATAACACTGGTCAACAACAAATTTATTGTTTCAGTTTTTTGAGCTGATTTAGGATAATTTTGGTGTGCTGAATCCAAAAATCACATTAATTTTGCTCAATCAGGTCAGTGGAACATTGTAACAGTGATAACAAACCTTATTCAAACAAAAAGAACATATTAATCTGTGGTTTGATTACACTGGGTTACAAAAAAATGTTTTTTGCAAGTTGTCTAGGTTTTTTCAACTGAATTAGGACCATTTTGCACCGCTAAATCCAAAAAATGACATCTGTTTTTCTCAATCAGGTCAGGTTTTTTTGCTAATTTGATTTTGAAAAATTTGATCTTCTCACAAAATTGATTACATTTTTGTGACTTTATCAGTTGATTTTTTATATAGTTCTCACCCAAAATAGGTTTTAAGAGAAAAAAAAAAAAATCATTTTCTAACAGGATGTATTTGTTATTTATTATGTATTCACCGCAGATGTAGCAGAATACGTCAGGCTTATTTTTGCAAGATCTTCTAGTCGAAGCCATTTCATTCACCTGTAATATTAAAAAAAACATTAATCATAAATTGGCAAAAGTAAAATCTTCAGAACTCATTTATTACAAGAAATATGAAAGAATTTTGTATCATATGATGTGAAAATGCCCATAAATGTAAGCAAAAATGTTAAAAAGACAATGTGTAGCATAGTTCAGAAAGTTGACCTGATTGAGCAAAATTATTGTGATTTTTGGATTCAGCACACTAAAATGATCCTAAATCAGCTCAAAAAACTTAAACAATAAATTTGTTGTTGATCAGTGTAATTTTTATTTATTAATTAGTTTTTTTTTAATGGAGTGTCCTTTGTAATGCACAGCATTTTTTAAGTAAAACTGTCAAACTTTTGTCCCCTACAGAGGACAAAATGCATTGCTGGGTCTCAGGAGGACATGCAAAAAAAAAAAAAAAAAAAAAACTTTTTGTTTCAGAAAATTGTTAGCTACAGTCTAATAACAATTAGCAATTAATTTACACTAAAACATATTACTGCAGATCAAGGTTTATCATGAGCAGCAAAGTTCCAGTAATTGTATGAATTGCAGTGTTTGGGATGGTGCATAAGCATCCACTGTGTTGGCTGATATGGAACTAAAACAACAAAATCCATGAATAAACAATAGAACAACTTTGAATAACTGTCCACTGTAGTGACCACTATGCATGAAAGGGTTAAAATAAGACATAATCACGTGAAGAGCAACTTTTCAGTGAGATATAAGAACTTATTTTTAGACAATAGATCTGGAAAATCTTATTTCAAGAAATCTCACCAAGATAATTTTCACTTGTTCCATTGGCAGATTTTTTTGTTGTTGCTTGAATTAAGCAGAAAAAATCTTGAATGAAGCAAAAAATCTAAGTGTGATTTAAGTATGGTGAGATATTTTGACTAGAAATGAGAAAAATACACTTGGTAAGATTTTGTTTTTTACAGTGCGCTGGGTCTTTATGGGTTAAATAAATAAATAAAAAATAAATAAATAAAAAAAACTCAAGTCTGTGTCCAAAGGATGATGGGATATCCTCAGTACGTCACTAAAATCAGCAAAAACACACACAAAAATCGGTTACTTTCTAATTCAACGCCAAAAAAATCCAACTCATTCCATAATAAACCCCTCCTATCGACACCTGGAGTTTATTCTTTTACAGGTTTCCCACATATCTCAGCAGTGCATCAATATTTTGGGGGAAAATTACAGTAGCATTCAGTCCTCGTCACAGTGTACGGTGGCAGAAATCCTGCAATGCACTGCGAGATAAGGCTTGCACGGTAAAGGTGTTTCTATAATGTGGCCCCTGACCCACATTAGTGCAGGGTTGGATCCTGAGAGGAGGATGATAACAGCTAATGGTGTCTGACTCAGCATAAATCAGTGAACAGCCATTTCACAGGGGCGCCCGGGTCGCCTGTGCAATCCCATCATTCCACACAGATGTACACAGCCGCTGCATTCCAGCCTCACACTTGAATATTACTTCGTCTGACTATTAGACAAAGGTTTACACCCCTCTGCCGTGGCTAAAAAAAACAGCTCCTGTTTCCATCATAATCAGGGTCTATCCATCCCATAAGTGCAGATTTGTATTCACAGCCCTGAGGCGGATTGAGCGGCTCTGACGTCTGTCTTTACCGGAGCCTCAAACGCATCCCCGTATCCACCGTTACATCCTGATTTCACTATCGTCGTTCTCCATCTTTCCGTGCAAAAAAGCAGGTTATTTGTCTTTATCTGGCGCTGCATTATCAGACTCTACATGTCTAATAAAGCTTCACCTTTGCTTGCGGCAGTAGATTTGTTTTTTCGACCTCTGCACTCCTCGCTTGGTGTCGAGGTGTGCGAACGCTACCGCAGGTTTTTATCAGACATGGATCTAGAGGTTAAAGGGTGTCGCTGTGTGTATTAGATTGCAGATGCTCCACACACTCTGGACTGATATCTCTAAGGCACAGGTGTCAAACATGCGGCCCGGGGGCCAAAACCGGCCCGCCAAAGGGTCCACTCCGGCCCCTCGGAATAATTCGTGAAATGCAAAAATTAGAATGAAGACACAGGGTGACACAAAAAAACGGGAACTTTTTAACAATCCAATAAAACCAAGAGTGATGGAAGAAAAATATTTTATTCATAGTAATTGAAACCTTAAAACATGCCATTTAAGAAACAATGCTGGAATTTTCATTTTTTAAAAAAAATTACTTCCTGTAGATGGCGTCCTCCTGTACAAATGCATTCTTGAAATCTGCTGTTGAGATTCCTCATTGACCGCTGCAACATCTCAGCTGGGATACTGTGAATTTCATCCTGAATTCTCTGTTTTAACTCATCCAGAGTTCTTGGTCCAGTCGTGTACACTTTACTCTTGAGATAGCCCCACACGAAAAAATCACAAACGGACAAATCTGGCGATCTAGGGGACCAGGGAACGTTACCGAATCTTGAGATCACACGGTTACCGCACAATTCTCGCACAGCCGCCAGTGGTTACTAAAATGGGGGTGTGTTTACTTGCTCAAGGTCACTGTCTCACAGTGCTGCCACTTGCTCATGTCTGCCAATACGCACTTAAAAATTCCCGTTTTTTTGGGTCACCCTGTATTTGTGTCTTGAAAGAAACTACAATCGCACTGTTTTGGTATTATGATCAAGGAGCAACACTTTTGAAAAACATTGCTTTTCTACATTTGAAGTGCTAAATATGGAAACTATACATTTCTTCTACATGTAACAGACTCGCACTACCAGTCAAAAGTTTGGACTCACCTGGTTCTTCATTATTTTCATGACTATTTACATTGTAGATTCTCACTGAAGGCATCAAAACTACAGGGTGACACAAAAAAACGGGAACTTTTTAACAATCCGATAAAACCAAGAATGATGGAAGAAAAATATTTTATTCATAGTAATTGAAACCTTAAAACATGCCATTTAAGAAACAATGATGGAATTTTCATTTTTTAAAAATTACAGGGTGACCCAAAAAAACGGGAATTTTTTAAGTGCGTATTGGCAGACATGAGCAAGTGGCAGCACTGCGAGACAGTGACCTTGAGCAAGTAAACACACCCCCATTTTAGTAACCACTGGCGGCTGTGCGAGAATTGTTCGGTAACGTTCCCTGGCCCCCTAGATCGCCAGATTTGTCTGTTTGTGATTTTTTTCTTGTGGGGCTATCTGAAGAGTAAAGTGTACATGACTCGACCAAGAACTCTGGATGAGTTAAAACAGAGAATTCAGGATGAAATTCACAGAATCCCAGCTGAGATGTTGCAGCGGTCAATGAGGAATCTCAACAGCATTTTTTCAACAAACATTTTTTAATTTACATCATCCACATTAACTTCATTCTGTCTGTCTACCTTCACATACAGACAAACCAGGATCCCTGCTCCCCTTCATTCCCACCTACACTTCTTTCTTCCCCTCTCTCTCTCCTCCCCTCTTTATCTTTTCAACCAAGCCCCCCCCCATCCACCCACCCACCCCCCTTGCCTTTTTTTTTTTTCTTTTCTTTTTTTTGGATTAGAAAGTAATATTTTAATTGTTATCATTATTATCATGTTATCATTATTATTATCATATTGCTATTTACATTTCTGATCTTTTTCATTGTAATATGACGTTGTTGTTTGTCAATACTCTGTCATTGTTGTTGTTTTTGGTTTGTTTATTTGTTTGAGTTTCCCTTTGTTTATGCGTTGTTGTTTTTCTGTCCACATTGTCTGGTTAACTATCACTAATAAAAAAAAATAAAATAAAATAAAATTAAATTAAAAAAAAGAATCTCAACAGCAGATTTCAAGAATGCATTTGTACAGGAGGACGCCATCTACAGGAAGTAATTTTTTTTAAAAATGAAAATTCCATCATTGTTTCTTAAATGGCATGTTTTAAGGTTTCAATTACTATGAATAAAATATTTTTCTTCCGTCACTCTTGGTTTTATTGGATTGTTAAAAAGTTCCCAGTTTTTTGTGTCACCCTGAATTAACAATCGAGGATGTGAAAATCATTTTAGGTCAACTCAATCTCAAGTGGGTCAGAGCAGTAAAATACTGTCATAATAACCTATAAATAATGATAACTACAATTTTTTTCTCTTTGTAGTAGTGTTAAAAAAAAAAAAAGTCAAATTACACAAAAATGTTTACATTTATAGACGAGCCTTTTGCAAAAAATGTGAATAACCTGAAATTTCTTAAGAGAAGTATGTGGAATTGTACCAATATTCTGCCTCTTACTAAATGTTTTGTGCATTTGTAGATCCACTGTGATGTGTAAGTTGTGATGCATATGTATAAATGATAAACTAAGGCGTAATATTGTTAAAATTGCACTGATTTTTCTTTAGAATTTTCAGGTTCATATTTGTTTACGTTATGTTCAAGTACGGTTCATAGATGTAACATTTTCATGACGGAATTTGACTTTTTTTTCACTCAAAAGCATTAAAAAAAAAACTTTGGAGTTGACATTATTTCTAACTTCTTATCCTATTATTTATATTATTTTACTGGTCCGGCCCACTTTAGATCATATTAGGCTGAATGTGGCCCCTGAACTAAAATGAGTTTGACACCCCTGCTCTAAGGGGTCATCGCTGGAAATCTGTCTTTTTGCACCGTAAACATTTCATCATTTTTTACTTCCTGCAAACAGTAACATAATGAATGGATCTAATTTGGATCAAAAAAAAAAAAAAATCTTATAATGTAATTTGTTTTATTGCTTATTCATATTATTAGTGTTATATTTTTACTTACATACAAGAAATGTTTGCATATATTGTATTGTTCCTTTGTAATTCCATATATGTCAGACTGTGTGGAAATTTGGGGCAGTGTGTATAAAACTAACACAGACCCTATAATTAATAATAATAATAATAATAATAATAATAATAATACATTTTATTTATAAGTGCCTTTCAAGACACCTAAGGACACTGTACAACAAGATAAAACAAACAATCCATAAAATACAAAGAAATAAATAGATTAAAACAAATAATTACTATATATAGAAATGAAGTTGTATAATGGAGATTAGAGCTTATGGGGAGTAGGCTAATTAAACTCCAAGAAGAAAAAGGGACTTTTTCAGTCCAATCTATCATTAACTGAACATAAACCCAGTGTCTCCATCCAGTGTCATTGATCCAACTCCATGCTTTTTACTGGTGAATCAATGTTGTAGAAGATGACTGTGTTTCCGTGGTAACTACGGAGCCTCTGAACGTCCAAATGGGTCATATCTGATGACCATGAAAAGACGACAAACTGTATTTTACACCAGTTATTTACATGAACTGATAGAATTAGCAGATCAACAGGTATTAAACAGTTTAGATCAGTAGATACTTTTGGTCGGCGATGGATGTTTGAGTTTTTATGAGTTAAACCAGAAAAAACAGGTAATGTGTGAAAAAAATTCGACCATTTGTCATGATACAACTGCAGCATAAACTGACAAATTTATGTTAATTGATAATAAACTCAGTTAAACAGACATTTACACTTTAAAACCTTTCATTTTGCTGCTAATAGCCCCCAGAATAATCCTCCAAGGCTGCCCTGTTTTGATGCAGTTTGTTTATTTAAAAGTCTGAGGGTTTGTCTTACTCTAAGCCTGACACGTATATTTATTTAAATCTGAAAAACACCAAGGTAAAAATCAACGACAACGCTGCCTCACGCTGTGCTTTCATTTGGCTGCTTTTTAACTTTTTTTTTTTTTTTTTACGTGCACCCGTGCTCACATAATTACAATAAAAACCATTATTTGCACATGCAGAGCGCAGATTCAGTCCTCTCACTACGCTGCTTTGAATTACAGTAGTGTGCATCTCCTCGTAGGTGGTTTTGTTTTAATTGGGGCAAATTGGATCAAGCAATCATGGGTCAGTTTGCTCATCAGTGTGTCTTCCCCTGTCGGGCAGAGTGGTCACCCAGTATTCACGTTTGATTTCAGATTATTTGCCAACTAATTAGCCCCTCAGCTCCAATACAGTGTGAATATAATTATGCAAAATGATAAATTAAATCACTCATTGGTAGACCTCAGTGTAGAGCGGACCTGGCTTGTTGCAACAGGGTCTTGGCCAAAAAAAAACAGAGCTAAAAACTGAAATATGACAATGAGACAAAAGCGACACAGATTCACAGAAACTCATGTAAGGTTTTACTATAAACACTGGCAAGAAAAAGAACAGGAACACTTGAATTTGCTATAAAATGTGATCAAATCTGATTTTTTTGCCCATGTGTGACATGTATCCGATCTTTTAAAGACAGTTTGAATAGCATCTCTGCTGCACAGCTGCTCTGTGAACACTTTTTCAAATACTTGGACTCTGTTTCTCGCATACTTTGTCGGAAGTTCAACGGAGTATTTCTGTGTACCGGGGACTGTCCTCAGCCTCTGCCCCTCTGTCTTTGTTTGAACAAGGACTGACTAGTTAATTAATTGATCAGTTGTTACACACATCTGAGCCTTTGTGGGGCTTTTTTGGGTTTTTTTTTTGTTTTGTTTTGTTTTGTTTTGTGTATGTGTGTTTTACATAAGTGAAAACTGCAAAATAAAATATTATAAATAAATAAATAAATTACATTCTTTATTGGAAGTAATTTCACAGGCATGACAGTGCAATGTGATAAAATGGACTTCCATTTTTTTTCACTTTAACCTATTTATTTAGTATACTGGGGACGAAAATACCATCAAAATTCATCTAAATAATCAAATCAAGTGAGATGGTCCAGTCGCCTGATTGGTGAGTCCCAGTCTTGTCCCGCCTCCCTGTACACTAAACAGGTCCAGAGGATGGCTTCGTCAGTTCTTAACAATGACTCCCATCCTTTACCAGGTGAATTTCAGCTCCTTTCCTCTGGGCGGAGGTTCTTAGTCCCAAGGTGCAGGACACAGCGTTTATAAAAACAGCTTTGTTCCTGTCGCCGTCACTGAGCTCAATAAGAAATAGTGACATTGCACTTTACTAACTTATTTTAGTTATTTATTCCATTTCTTTGCTCTATTTATTATTATTGTGACTTCAAATTTTTTTTAAATTTTTTTTAATTGTATGTTCTTATTCTGGTTTTTATCCCGGATTGTTTTTATCTTTTCTGGTTTTTATTGTGTTTTATTGCATCTTGTTTTTATTTATTTGATCTTACCTATTTTACTTACTTATCCATGCTGCTATACCAATGAACGGTGGAACACTGAGCACTTTTTGTCCTGTCTGTAAGCGTGATCAAGTGCCTGTCTTGCATGTTTAATGTATGTGTTGTTGTAACGCCAAGGCAATCACCTAGACTGCAAAACAAATCTACCTACGGATATAAATAAAGTAACCTTGACCTTGAAATCTCCAATTGAAAAAATATGCTGTTTATTACAATTAAAACCACAAATATGCTCAATGGACTGTTTTGCGGTTTGAAAATGGAAAACATACGTAGGTTGGAAATATAAACATATAATGGTAGAATTGGTAAATGGACTGCACTTCTATAGCCCGTGTTGTGCTTTACCAAAGCCTCACATTCACCCATTCACATACACTCATACACCAGTTGGCGGCTGCCCCCATGCCAGGCACTGCCAGGCCCAACTGGGAGTGATTTAGGGTTCAGTGTCTTGCCCAAGGACACTTCGACATGTGGACAGTCGGAGGCAGGATTTGAACCGCTGACCCTTTGGTCATTGGACAACCCCTACCAACTGAGTACGATCAAATTAAAACTTTTTCCAGCAGTTTCATAGTTGTTTTCAATAAAGACATGAAATATTATAATTGTTTTGTGGTATTAAGTTAAACACATTCAGTTTGTCTGTATTTGTGACTTAAATACAGATCAGATCACATTTTAGGACCAATTCATGCACAAAACTAGACAATTTCTAATGTACACATTTTGTTTATTTCTTTTTAGTACTGGTGCAAAACAACTAAAATATTGTCACTGTAGAGCACAGGTGTCAAACATGCGGCCCGGGGGCCAAATCTGGCCCGCCAAAGGGTCCATTCCGGCCCGCAGGATGAAAGTGCAAAAATGAACCTGAACAGTCCAGGTTGTCCAAATCATTTTGGTTCAGGTTCCACATACAGACTAAAGTGATCTACAGTAAAAATAACAACACAATAACCCATAAATAATGATAACTACAAGTTTTCTTTGTGAAAAATTATGTGGAAAAAATTTAAGTGAAAAAAAAATTACACTGTGAAAATATTTACACTTACCAAACTACTCTTTCACAATAAAATGCAAATAAATACATAAATAAAAACAAAGACGAACAACTTGAAACGTACAATTTTAACAATATTCTGCCAGTGGCTTATCAACACCTATAGCTGCCAACACTAAAAGACAAGCCTGTTGTGATGTTTTGATGTTGTGATCAAATGCTGTCGTGATATGTTGTGATGTCTTATTCTCTTTTAATTGTATAGTAAGTGTTTGAATATGTATCTTGTATTATATTGTACTGGTATTGTGTGTTTTGTGCTTCCTTAACAGTCTGTTATGTATATGTTATTTGTTACATTAGTGATCTATCAAGTGTCTAACCATGTCTTTCTCCTGTAAATGTTTTTTTTTTTTTTTTTTTTTTTTTTACTGCCTTTTTAAAACTTGGCCAGGGGACTACAGATGAAAACTAGCCTTCTGGCTAATTCTGTCTTTTTTTAACCATGTGTAACCATGTGTTTTATGAAATTGCATTGTCCCCTTTCAAAAAAACTAAACTAAACTAAACTGTTACTAAATGTTTTGTTCATTTATGGATCCACTGTGATCTGGAGTTGTGTTAATATAAGAGATGTAATATTGTAAAAACTGTTCAAATTTTAGTTCCAAACTCCAAAATTTTAACAATATTCTGCCTGTTACCAAATCTTTATGTAACACTGTGTGTAAATGTACATGTATAAATAATAAGTTGAGGCATAATATTGTTAAAATTGCACTAATTTTTCAAACGAAATTCCTGTTTTTTTTTTTTTTTAGGTTATTCACATCTTTTTTGTAAAATGTAAATATTTTCATAATTTAATTGGGGTTTTTTCGTACGAAAACAAAATGAAAACATGGATTTGTCATTATTTATAGGTTATTAAGTCATTATTTTACTGGCTTGAGATGAAATTGGGCTAAATATGGCCCCTGAACCAAAATGAGTTTGACACCCCTGCTGGAGAGCATCTACTTGCACAGAGTGACAGCTGGTCGAAATACCAGATAATACACTGTTTTATATCAAAAAAAAAAAAAAAAAGACAGCAGGTTCATATTCAGTTCATATTCATTTTTAAACATGTGTCTTTCCATGCTCTGAACTGGTGTCACGTTGCTGTGGGCTGGTTTATGTGCAGTAGCTCAGCTTTGTTTGATGGAATTCAGGTTTGGAAATGTGATGTTGGATCGAAAGTTTATTTTTATTAACATTTTTTTAAAAAACATACAGGCATGCATTTTTAATAGAATGCGGTACGTACTAAAATTTTGGGATTTCCCTAATTCTGAAAAAGACAATATTGTGAATAAGCTGGTTACACTGGCAATGAAAATGAATAATCCTCTAATATTCCTGTTTACATGCAGCGGTGCGAGCCCCATTAAAAGGACTGTTTCCACTGGTGGCAGGTGTTCCACTGTGTGAACTCAGCCTCATCCTTTTGCTTCTTTAAACACCTTCTGGAAAAACATGAGGTTTTCCATATTTACTCCTATCTATAAACCTATTAATACCCTCTGTCATTGTGTTTAACCCTTTCATGCATGAATTATGAGAACCTTAATCAAGATTTTTTTTTCCCTGAGTGTTTTTATTCCTCTTTAGGCATGAAAAAAAAAACAATTTGATTTTTTTTTTTTTTTTTTTTTAAATCAACCTGTTTTTCATGGAGTTACAAAAATGTCCACTCAGCTACACCATGAATTTTATTCTTCAAGCAAAGAAACATGTATTTAAAACCCAATATCATACAGTGATATGAAAACAGTGAAATGAAACCATGTTTAATGCAGCTAATCTGATGTTTAACATATTCTAATACTAGTTATTACTCACTTCATGGAGATAATATGCAAAAAATAAATATTAACAATTGATTTTCACTCAAGAACCGATCAAGAACAGCAAAGTTACAATAATGGCATGAATTGCAGTTTGAGAGATGATGCATTAGTGTCCACTGTGTTGGCTGATATGGAACTAAAACAACAAAACCCATGAATATACAAGAGAACAGCTGTAGAGTAACTGTCCACTGGAGTGACCACTATGCATGAAAGGGTTAAAGGAGTGATATTTTGCTTTTTTAAATAAAATTCTGCATTTTCAAACATTTCCCTGTGCTCTACATAAACTAAATGCTCTGCTTGGGTCTGAATTCTTCATAAATTCAACTCCACAGGTCCATCTTCAACCCTATTTCTGACTAATGACACCAGAAAGGTGGTTTTGAGTGCTGGCCCTTTAAATGCACATGACCCCGCCCCCTTTCAGGTTGCTGACTGTGCTTTCTGTCCCGTTCAGCCACTTGAGTTCGTTAATACAACCAACAACTGAACATTTTAGGTAATCGGCTCAAAGTTTGGACATATTTTCAGTTTTTACTCCAACCGCTGCTGCTGTCAAACAATTATGTCGTACTCGGAGAAATGTTCGTCGGAAGTCTTGACCTTATATGGGCATATGTTGTGACGTAACTAGTTATAAAACGAGATAATTTTCACTTATTCCATTGGCAGATTTTTTTTGCTTAATTCCAGATTTCTGCCAATGGAACAAGTGAAATTATCTTGGTAAGATTTCTTGAAAGAAGATTTTCCAGATCTATTATCTAAAAATAAGTTCTTATATCTCACTGAAAAGTTACTCTTTACGTCAGGGGTGTCAAACTCATTTTCTTCCGGGGGTCACATTCAGCCCAATTTTATCTGAAGTGGGCCGGACCAGTAAAATATTAGCATAACAGCCAATAAATAATGACAACTCCATATTGTTTGAGTGCAAAAAATAACATTCAGTTATGCCAATATTTACATTTACAAACAATCCAAACAAAAAAGATGTGAATAACCTGAAAAAAAATGAAATTTGTAAAGAAATATAAGTACAGTTATATCAATAGTGTGCCTGGACTTATCATTTCTACACGTGCATTACAGGTGAGATCTACAAAGGCACAAAACATTCAGTAACAGGCAGAATATTGTTAAAATTGCTCTTAATTTTCTGTAGACATTTCAGGTTGCTCATATTTGTTCAGGTTACTCACATTTTATTGTTAAATGATAGTCTGTTCATGTAAATATTTTCATAATTTAATGTTTTTTGCAGTAAATCTAAGAGAAAAAATGGTGTTGTCATTATTTATAGCTTATTATGATATTATTTTTGAGTTCGAGGCCCTAACTTCCACTTTGCAAATTCATCCTACGGGCTGGATTGGAACCCTTGGCAGGCCGGTTTTGGTCCCGGGGCTGCATGTTTGACACCTGTGCTTTAGGTGATTCTGTCTTATTCTAAGTGTGATGAGATATTTTGACTAGAAATGAGAAAAATGCACTTGGTAAGATTTAGATTTTAGAGATTTTGATTTCCCAAGCTGACTCTCTTGTCTAGAGAGTCGGCTGGAGAGTCAGTTTGTGAACGAAGGGTTGCCGGTTTGATCCCTGGACTGGCGGAGAGTTGTTGGCTGATGTACTCTTGAGCAAGGCACTGAAGCCCCACCCCATTTTTGCTCCCCGGGGGCCTGACATTGTGAGCGATACGTGATCTAGTGATGGGTTAAAGGCAGAAGGCAAATTTCAGTGTGTGGTGCAGGTTTCCATGTGTGACACAATAAAGATTCTATTCTATTCTATTCTATTTTTTTCTATTCTATTTTTTTTCTATTCTATTTTGTTCTATTCTGTTCTACTCCATTCTGTTCTATTCTACTCTGTTCTATTCTATTTTGTTCTATTCTATTCTACTCTGTTCTATTCTGTTCTATTCTACTCTGTTCTATTCTATTCTGTTCAACTGTTCTGTTCTATTCTGTTCTACTATTCTATTCTATTCTAATGTTCTATTCTAGTCTATTCTATTCTGTTCTATTCTATTCTGTTCTATTCTGTTCTACTGTTCTATTCTATTCTATTCCATTCTATTTTGTTCTATTCTATTCTACTCTGTTCTATTCTGTTCTATTCTATTCTGTTCTCTTCTACTCTATTCTATTCTGTTCTACTGTTCTATTCTATTCTGTTCTACTATTCTATTCTATTCTATTCTATTCTGTTCTACTATTCTATTCTATTCTGTTGTATTCTGTTCTACTATTCTATTCTATTCTATTCTGTTGTTTTCTGTTCTACTATTCTATTCTATTCTGTTCTACTATTCTATTCTATTCTGTTCTATTCTGTTCTACTATTCTATTCTATTCTGTTCTATTCTATTCTGCTCTATTCTATTCTATTCTATTCTATTCTGTTCTACTATTCTATTCTATTCTATTCTATTCTGTTCTATTCTGTTCTCCTATTCTATTCTATTCTGTTCTGTTCTATTCTGTTCTCCTATTCTATTCTGTTCTATTCTATTCTATTCTGTTCTCCTATTCTATTCTATTGTATTCTAATGTTCTATTCTATTCTATTCTATTGTATTCTATTCTGTTCTATTCTGTTCTACTATTCTATTCTATTGTATTCTAATGTTCTGTTCTATTCTATTCTATTCTGTTCTTCTATTCTATTGTATTCTAATGTTCTATTCTATTCTATTGTATTCTATTCTACTATTCTATTCTATTGTATTCTAATGTTCTATTCTATTCTATTCTGTTCTACTATTCTATTCTATTCTGTTCTACTATTCTATTCTATTGTATTCTAATGTTCTATTCTATTCTATTCTGTTCTACTATTCTATTCTATTGTATTCTAATGTTCTATTCTATTCTATTCTATTCTATTCTATCATGTCTGTGGCTTACATCTTCCTCATCTCGTTGCAGATTCATTAACTCTAATTACATGTGAAATAAATGACTTTGTTAAACACATGTGCAGTTGCCTGGGGCACTCGACCATGATTATGTACAGTAGGTACAAACCAGGGTTAGAATAATTTTGGGTTTTTCATTTATAGTTTAGTTTTATTTAGTTTTGACTTTTTTTTCTCTAATTCAGTTTGTTTTGATTAGTTTTTAGAGTAGGTTTGCTAGTTTTTATTAGTTTTCGTTATTTTCTAAATGTTTAGTTTTAGTTTAGTTTGAGTTTTTTCATATCTTTTCTCTTCCTCGCTGTCGTATTCCAAGAAATCCCATGCAGAACTTTCTCCCAACTTTAGTCTCCATGTTTCCATGTAGGATGGGGACCAGAAGATGACTGTAAATGACAAGCAACGAGAAGTGACCGACCGTGAAGTACCGTACGGTGCCACCAGCTAAAACTGCTCGAGCGAAAAAAATCGATTTTGTATCGATCCGACACTGACAAAGACGAAAACGAAGGGAATTTTTTTCCCATAATTTTTATACGTTTTAGTTTTGTAAGCACACAATACAGTTTCAGTTAGTTATTGTTTTTTCTTTTAATTATAGTTTTTATTTATTTCAGTTAACGAAAATGTTTTTACCATTCTAGTTTTTGTCATTTCGTTAGTTTACACCAGGGGTGTCCAAACTTTTTTTAAAGAGGGCCAGATCTGATAATGTGGAGACTGCCAGGGGCCAGTGGTCCCCTCGGATGTTTTTCGAACAGTAAAAATTACATATAAAAGCACTGTTCTACAACAATTTTATTTTCATTGTCACAATATCATTTTTTTAAATGGCAATGTAACCAAATCTAAGCCACTCAGGTGTGAACAAGTTAAAAAAAAAAACAATTCTGCCTTCCTTTCACACTGGAGTCAGATAACGTAGAACAAACGTCCAAGAAGTTGATAAAAATCTTAACCCCACATTCATTTTAAACATGACTTATATGAGTAATCATTACTCATATATTACTCAGTAATGTAAAGTCTGTTAACGTTTAAGATGAAAACATATGACTCTTACTCTTGTCTTTCACAAATTCCTTCAGAAAGTAAAATTTGTGTCACATCTACAAGTACATAACACCAGCAGTTAGAGGCAACTAACCTGGCAACTTGGTAGCCTGTCCTGGTGGTGAATTCATTGAACTCCCAGGTTCACATGAAGAGTCACTGTTGTGAGTTTAAAGCAGCTTGAATTTGCTTCACTTTTTCGGAGCGCTCACTCCCTGCTAGCTTGTCGTATGCGTTAGCATGTTTTGTCTGCTAGTGTCTCTTTACATTGAATTCCTCAAACAAGGCAACAGTCTCTTGACAAATTAGGCAAACACAATCGCCTCGATTTTCAGGGGAAAAAATTGTAATTCCCATCTCTCCTGGAAGCGGCGGCCCTCACTGTCAACTTTCGTTTTTTTATTTACAGGCGCTATGGTTAGAAATTAGCAAAAAGGGTTCACAGCAAAGTCACAGAACCAGATAGAGTTAGAGTGGTGCTGCCACCATGAGGTGAAAGGAGAAACTGCATTTTGAACCTTTTATGATTCATGTACTCGGTTCAACAGTCCAAGTGGGCCATAAATAATACATTATAAAACCGAAGCTGTGGGCCATAGAAAATCTGACCGCGGGCCGTGATTGGCCCCCGGGCCGGACTTTGGACATGCCTGGTTTACACCAATTATTTACATGTATTTGTAGGATTAGTGGTTGAAAAGTTATTATACCTTTAATATTAGTGGATAAATTTGGTCACCAGTGACTGTCTGGGTCTTTATGGGTTCAGAACATAAAGCTATAGCCTGAAGGATGTTCTGTAAAATGTCAATTCAGAAGAAAAAAATTCTGCTTTGTAATTTTTCTGCAAAAGAAAAATGACACTGTTGGACTTTGAAACCATAGCATTGTGTTTACACTTTGACTGTTAAGACATGATCCTGGCAAACTGTTGGTTGTAAACATTTTCCTTTGGCTTTCATCTGGGGGTAAGTTTGAGCACCCTGAGCGCTCACAAGGCACTTCTTATTTTGCTCAAGTAGTTTGAGGATTTAGATAACAACTTGGCCTCTGTGCAATCAACCAATAAAAAGCCACTTGTGAAATTGGCCTGCCTGTATCTCGTCTGGAAAGGTTTTCAGACTGCGTTTGATGTGGCCCCCAGGCACTGATCATCGCACATAATGTGATTTTTCTTCGCACAGAAAAGCCTGCCTTGCATTTGAGGTGGATCGTGGGAGACAGATGTTTTCTTTACCCAGCAATTATCAGCACTCCTTACAAAAAAAAAAAAAAAAAACGCATAATCAAAGTGTCAGATTTTGATATTTTGACTGGGAAGATGATTTCAGAGGAAGATTCACTTCCGATGGCAGGAAAAGGAGCAAAATTAAGTCTCAGAGCTATAGATAAGCTGCTGAGAAACAGGGCTGTGTGTGGAATAAAGCAATAATGGAAGCAGTATTATGTGTTATCATGCAGGGAAAGAATGAGCGACATAGTGGGTGCAACAGATATACACATACATTAGTATCTGACATGGCTGACTTCATGTCAGTGGGTGAAACTTAATCGTATTTAACTAATTATAATGAGCAAAACAGCAACAAAAAGGAAAGTTTTACAATTCCAACTGTACAAGTTAGTGCTGCAACAACAAATCAATTAAATCGACCCAAATCGATTCTTAAAAGAGCTGGCAACAAATTCGGCAGTCGATTCGTTGGGTTTTGAGCACATTAGTAACCCAAAATTGCTAGCAACGCCCCTGGTTTACATAATAGCTCTGTTAGCTTAGCTCTGTTAGCTTAGCTCTGTTAGCTTAGTTCGGTTTTTAGACAGAATTGGGAAAGCGAGCTTACCTTTGCCAACCCCACTGCCTGGAATACAGGGTGGGGAAGCCAAATTTACAATATTTTGAGGCAGGGATTGAAAGACAGTGTATGACCAATTAGTTTATTGAAAGTCATGAGAATTTATTTGCCACAAGAAAACTGACATAATAGAAAATGTTTTTATTCTATGTGTTTTTCTCCTTTCTCAATAACTGCCTTCACACGCTTCCTGAAACTTGCGCAAGTGTTCCTCAAATATTGGGGTGACAACTTCTCCCATTCTTCTTTAATAGTATCTTCCAGACTTTCTCGTAATAGTTTTGCTCATAGTCATTCTCTTCTTTCCATTATAAACAGTCTTTATGGACACTCCAACTATTTTTGAAATCTCCTTTGGTGTGACGAGTGCATTCAGCAAATCACACACTCTTTGACGTTTGCTTTCCTGATTACTCATATGGGCAAAAGTTTCTGAAAAGGTATGGATAATAGTGTTAGGTATGATTATGACATCAATATATGTTTGGTTTCAAAACAACTGACGTAGTGCCTGCTGAGAAAAAACAACTAAATGTTCATTGTAAATTTTGCTTCCCCACCCTGTACACTTTGAGTGGAGCTGAAAATGCCAGAACTCATGTCATTTCAAGCATTTTGCTCCGTCTTACGGACAAAACAGCGAGACTCAATCGGATAATGCCTGTGTTTTTAAATTGCTGTCTAATTTTTCTTTTACAATATTACTACTGTTTGTTTTAATTTACTGTTACTACCTGTCTGTAGAAGAGTTTTCAATCTCAGTGGGATTCTATCTGGTCAACCCTATAACACCAAACGTATCATATTTGGTACATGAATTTTGAAGCCCTCTATAGGATCAGTGTGATTTTTTTTCTTGAAAAACCTGATGTATGCAATTAGATACATGCAATACACAGGTAATCCACCAAGGGGAGGAATTTGTTCACCAGAGGCCTTTCCAGTGACACTACAAGACTGTCATTAATGAGGAAGGAGGCAGAACTTTGCCAATTTTGAAAAGGAATTAGCGGAATTACAGGTTACATTATGTTTTTGTTTGTTCAAAAATAATATTCGAGCAACGAGACCCCATGTATCGAATATGACACAAAATTGAAACTCATACGTGGAAATTGATATTTGAAAAAACATTTTTTTGGTTGCTCAGAAGGACCAATAAAGGCTCCAGTTTCAAAGAACTGGAATTTTCTGTCAGTGATTTAATGGTTCAGGCTTTACAGGGTTAAAGGGTTCAAGAGTTTGTAGAAGCTGAAAAACATGTATCACAACAATAATTATCCAACGGAAGGATATGAACTATTTGCGAGTTAAATCCAGGTGGTAACTGTAAATCGGATATCAAACATTTGATTGTAAAAGAAAGCGACAGATTAACGTTCAATAGTAGTAAAATGTTCAAATTAATGACACAATCTAAATTCACCAGCTTCTGTAGTGCCACTGAGCATGACTTTTAGCCCGACAGGTTTATAAGTGGCAGAACAGAGTGGCTGTACTTTCAACTGTAAGGTATGTCTGAACCTGCATGGATAGAAATCAGGGTGTTACTGAGAAAACATGCATGTTCAGTAAATACCACCAAAATAAATATTGATCATATTTAACCCTTTCATGCATAGTGGTCACTCCAGTGGACAGTTACTCTACCGCTTTACTCTTGTATATTCATGAGTTTTGTTGTTTTAGTTCCATATCAACCAACACAGTGGACACTTATGCATCATCTCATAAACTGCAATTCATACCATTATTGTAACTTTGTTGTTCTTGATTGGTTCTTGAGTTGAAATCAATTGTTAATATTTATTTTTTGCATATTATCTCCATGAAGTGAGTAATAACTAGTATTAGAATATGTTAAAATTAGGGGTGGGCAAGTTAACGCGTTATTACCGCGTTAACGCATTCATTAAATAACGCCGACAATTTTTTTATCTCACGTTAACGCTGTTTTATTATTGTTCTGCCTTTCAAGTAAGTCTTAGTTGATTTATACATACGGACTCTTATTTTGAAACTCATGCTTTTATTTTGCCGGTCCACACACCGGTGCTGTGTGTATGTGCAGCTGAGAGGAGAAAACCGGCGAACTTTACAATTAATGCTGATGTTTAAGCTAATTTGTTTATGCTAGCAGTCGGAGATGGGTTGCTAATTCTTTATGCAGGCTCATGCTAAGTTTATGTAAATTCATTGGTTGTGTTTAGGTCTAATATGTCAGCCTTTGAACTAACCTTTACTTATTTACGATGTGAATGTTGTATTAGCAGTCATTTTATCTTGATGCTAACTTGAATGGGAAAATCCATAGACACGCTAACGATTAGCATTTACAGGTTAATTAAAGATTTACAACGTCTTTTTATTCAGCAACAAAGGCTCACATCAGAGATATTTGATACTATTCATTCTTACAACAACTGAACATAAAATACTCACAGGCAAACGTTTTTGGGGCCATACAAACAAGAGTGAAAGAAACATGTCTGTTAGTTCTATGTCCGAACTAACTACGGTAACACGGAAAGGACAAAACATACGTTAGTGCCACTTATTCTGACCACTTCAGGGCCCCTTTTGCTTGCTTTGAACAACTGAACATCACATATTATTGGGCTTATTAGTATTAGTACTGATTAGTGGGCTTAAGACTCCTGTCAAACACTCAAAACTGTAAATACACTGGTGGGGACATAAACATGTGTAAAAGTAGTGGTTTTTTACATGGACATTTTCATTTTAAATGTCTTCAGATGGTGGGGTTGAGAAGGACACAGTTGTTTGGAAGAACTGACGTGTGATTATTTTTATCACCGGAGTACTTCCAGTCTGAAATATCACTGAAAGGAAATACATGCTGTTGATGCGTCCCCACCCCCAACAACTACGTGATTAATCGTGATTAATCGTAGAAAGCCATGCGATTAATCGCGATTAAAAATTTTAATCGCTGCCCACCACTAGTTAAAATGTGAGAAAACATCAGATTAGCTGCATTAAACATGGTTTCATTTCACTGTTTTCATATCACTTTATGATATTGGGGTTTTAAATCCATGTTTCTTTGCTTCAAGAATAAAATTCATGGTGTAGCTGAGTGGACATTTTTGTAACTCCATGAAAAACAAGTTGATTTAAAAAAAAAAAAATTCAATCACATTGGGGTTTTTTTTGGGTTTTTTTCATGCCTAAAGAGGGATAAAAACACTCAGGAAAAAAAAATCTTGATTAAGGTTCTCATAATTCATGCATGAAAGGGTTGAATAATATTTATGTGCTGAGACCCGATGTATCAAATATGATACAAAATTGAAACACATAATGGAAATTGATATTTGAATAGTCAATGATTTCTGTCAATGATTTAATGGTTTAGGCTTTACAAGGTTAAATAAAGGTCTAATAAAAATAAATAACTAAATAAATGTGGAAACTACATGGTCCACCTAAATCATTCGTCATCTGTGGGTGATTTGAGGTCATTTTTAATATTTAATCGCATAAATAGTGGACATAGCCCCCGTTACTTCTGCGTTTTGTCACATACAGTCTTCATTCTAGTGTTGCAGTCTGGCTCTGCATGCATTTCTCTGTCATTACATAACGTTTGAGCCCTCAGGTCTTATTCAGCATCATCGTAGGACAAAAGCTCTGTCGTGTTTTATAGACCCGAGTAACATGTGATGATGTTCAGATAATCATGTTCCACCATCAGGGCGAGAAAACACAATCAAGATGCCCTCGGACAATTAAAATGCACAGCAGGAGACACTGCGAATCAAATTACTGGCAGCCCTGTGACAATACCATTATATGTTATATCACATAAGAAAATTTTAGACACAAGCATCTGCCAAAATATAAAAAAAAAAATACAGCCACCTCGGTTTAATTTCTACGTAACACTTTCTACATCAAATGATCATTATGTAATATGTCATTTAAAGCTCAGTTTTGTTAAAAAAAAAAATAATTGGGTTGTAATTTCACATTATATGGATCATTGTTCCTCAACATACATGCATGAAAAGGGAGAAAAAAAGGCAAGAGCGATGAAGTAATTATCTAGAGATCATAATTATGTCACGTCTCATCTGCAGACGAACGGATGAACTGTTGAATTTTCTAAAATACACAATAAATAGATATACATCACAGAAAAATGATGAAAAAAAAATTACTGAATCCATGAAATAACTGTTTTTTAAACCATTTTAGAGAGACTGTATGATTTGATTCCCTCCAGGTTGTTTTTGTCCTTTTTTTTTTTTTTTTTTTGGAACATGATTTTCAAATTTCCATCCGATACAGTCACATTTTGACAAGAGTAAAATTCACAGTACGCCAAAACTACACAGGTGTGCGTTTCACCGGCCAAATTTCACAGTACACTGTCTGAGCTACCTACATGATGTACAGCATCCCATAATGCATTACAGTCCAGTCATGATGTTCTTCTTCCCATAAAGACCCAAACATCCATCGTTGACCGAAACCATCTACTGATCAGAACTGTTTAATACCTGCTGATCCATTAATCCTATCAATATGTGTAAATAATCAGTGTAAAATACAGTTTGTCGTCTTTTCATGGTCATCAAATACGACCCATTTGGATGTTCTGTAGTTACTGTGGCAACACTATCATCTTCTACAACATTAGTCGCTTTCCCATTGACCCTCAAATTGCACGAATATAACTTGCGCATAAATATTTACCTAATGGAAAAACGACATTTTCGCCCAAACTCTGTTTTTTTGATTAAAAGTTTGGTAACACTTTACTTGAAGGTCTAGTTTATAATGCATTAAGCACACATTCATAAGACATTATAATGCATTTATAATACATTATAAAAGTCATTACAACAGCTTATAATCATGTAAAACAACTTATACCAAGGTTAATAAAGTATTTTAAATGTAGACATAATGTATTATAAATTTAGCTTTCATCATGTTTTATACATCCATACCAAAGCAAGGTGAAGGAATTTATTTTTTTAGGTGGGGAACTTTTGTTAGGTTTTGTCACTGGTCCATATACCCATCTATTTCAGGGATCTCATATTTATTTAAAAAAAAAAAAAAAAAAAAAAAAAAAAAAAAAGAATTATGTGTTTGAATTAAAGATTTAGAGCTGCCACATTATTTTTTATTTATGTATAAAGCAACATGTAACACTTCTATTTACTGTCTCTGTTCTTTTAATGTTTTGTTTTTGCAAAATAAAGAGTTATTCAGAACACTTGGATGTATAATTTTTGAATTTTGGTGACCGAAAAATGTAAACAAAGGCTACACATGACTGCCTCCGTGGCTAACAGGAAGTAGCAAAAGTCATAACAATGTGGAAAATACTCAAATAATTCATCGTCAGACGAGTGGAAGAGATTATAAACACTTCCGGATGTGTTGTAGTGCTATAAGCAACAACAATACACCGCGTATATTGGATGTCAATCAGAGAAAGGGTCTCCGAAGCCGTTTGTTTTACATACACGGACCTAGCCCGACACACACACCCGATTAATGAGTCGAGTGTGTGTCTTGACCTCCGCCGAACCCCTGAGACCGACTCACCGAACACCTAGGGGTCGATCGAACCCAGGTTAAGAACCACTGGTTTAGATAAATATGAGCCCTTTAAGGTGCATCACCACCACCTGTGAAGCTGCAGCGTGGACCAGAGTTCAGCATTTACAGACAGAAAACGGGGACGTTCATGTACAAATACCCATATGTCATTGGAGAAACAAACACTTCCATGTGAAAGAGCAGTCGATTTGTGTATCACAAAAAACCAACACGCACTTACAGTTTGTGAAACGCTCAAATTAGTCAACGAACACATAGTAATTATGGACCTATTTATAGACTTTATCTGCCGTCTGATTTCTCTCATTCGTCACTATTATTGAGTCTGTCATTATACACAGCTGCCTGAATGTATAATGACATTATTATACCTATGTAGTTCACTCATATTATCCCATAATGCATTGTGAAATGTAATGAGCACAGCATGTAAGCTCTTTGGTATGAAAATAGAAGTGAAAATGCCATAGTTTGCATTCACTACAGGTGTCTGAAATCGTTGTTTACCAGTTTATCAAGGACGTATGATACAGGAAGTGGTAATGAGTGGATGACAGATGGAAAAATGGTGATAAATAAATCAATTACCATAAAAAAAATAAACAAATAAATAAAAATAGGCAAACACATTGCACGGATCGCTGTTATTTATCTATTAAGTGGAGACTGCAGATGAAAATTAGCACTGATGCTAACTCTAGCATATTTATGTTTATACTGAAATGGAATGTATAAATGTGCCCTGCCTAAATAAAGATATATAACAAAAACTAAGAATTTTGCCAATAAAGTTGGAATAATTTTGTTTCCAGACACATTCTTCTATTTTATTCCTGTTTATCTACATCAGTAAGAACAATTTTTTGACCAAGAACAATGATTACATTACAATTACATTATGATTATTATAATTTTACTCATTTACAAAATTATTCACACTGGCGCTGTATTGCAAGGTTAAAATCTGATTTTCAAAGGGGTACTTGGTGTGAATCTACAAAAAAATACAATATAGAAAACAGATATATGAAAAATGCACTTGACACATTTTTATTTTCATCTTTAAACTGTGGTTAAAGTTCTGATTCCATTACCTGTAGCTCCTGTGACTGATTTCTTCTAAATTGCTCTGAAATTATATTAATTTGGATTGTTATTACATAATGAACCATGTTATTACATTTTTTTAAAAATAAAAATCTGTCAAGTGCTTTTTGTAATAAATTTCTCAAATTGTAATCACTTACTACATAATGTGAAGAAATTTACTATATAATGCGTTGACGTAGTTTATTACAAAAAGCGTAAGTTTATTACTTAATGCGGCTTCATTACAAGATGACGTGACATTCTTATTACATTTTGAACTTTTATTACATAATGGGAATTTATTACATAATGCGGCTCAACAGGGTGGGATAAATATAATGTGGATTCCTGAAAATATCTGCAGCCAGTAATTGTTTCAGTGGCGATATAATCGGAGGGATAAGATGCATTTCTCACATGCACACTGCGCCGTTGCAGACGTTCTATATAAATGCGGTGTGTGGCGTATAGTATTCAGTGTGTGATCGTGAACACAGACTTTGTCCTATATAAGTGCTGATCCTGCAGAAGGCCCGAGGCTTGAAATGCCATCTAATAAAAGAGAATCGCATATGGAGCCGGACTGCGTTACTCTCAAATCTACTTCCTGTGATTAACAGCCAGTACTAAATACTTCTCTACAGGCGGGGCCGTCAGCGTTACACACACTCATGTTTAACCAGTTACAAGAGATGACCGGTTAATACAAGCTTCCCCAAAACACGGGAAGAAGTAGAAAAGCACAGTGTTTGATACCTTAATTTCCTTGATAACTATAAAATAACAGCAGATCCTCAGAAGGGTCATAGCAAGGGAAACTTATTAAATCATCATTTTATTTTAATGAGGCTTATAATGATGCTACCCGGAAGGAAAGATGTTATTAACTTGTAGGTTAGTTCACAGTCAGAGTATGCAATTAACCCACCTTTTTAAAAGAGCATCAGCAAGTAATCAAATGGGATCATAATGAGAGAGGAGAGACTGCAAATGCTCTTTGCCTTATCCATTATTGAAAGGTTCTTTGTAAAGGCCAGCGAGGCTTTAAGGTGAGCCTGCCAACATGGAAAATGACACTGTACTCCTTTAATAAACCACTGTCAATCTGGCTTCTAATGCAACAGAAAGCCTCTGCAGGATGTGACCTGGATACGATTAAAAAGCTGCATCAGATTCTCCAAACGCTGTCACCGCACACACACACACGCACACACACACACACACGATTAGGAGGAAATAAAAGCAGGAATAAAAAGATTCAAGATTTCTTTTGTTGTCACTGTATACACAGAGAATACACAACGGAATTCTGATGCGCTTCTAAAAAACAGTACTTCTTGAGTAAAAAAAAAAAAGAAAAAAAAAAAGAAATATACAACGCAAAAAAAAAGAAAAAAAAAAATAATACATTAAATAGTAAAAGTAGTAAAAATAGTCAGTGTATCTTTTGGTAATTGGATTTTCTTTTCAGAAACACCACAAAAACTAGTGGTTAATTTATTTTCATTTTAAAATAGAAGAATTAAAATTGAATTTCAAGGCATTTTTCTTTTTCAATGTCAAAACAGATAAACCAAATTTAAAAAAAAAAAAACAGATTGATTTTCGTTTCCTCTTCTTAATAACACAAAATACGAAACAGAAACGGAAAAAATGGACCAAATACGCCCGTTTTTTTCATTTTCTGAGACCAGATGTCATTTTCAAGGAAAGAGCGCTAATGCCATCGAGGTCACAAGGATTCTTACAAATGATGGGTTTGTACGAATCTTCCCGTTTGTATGAAATCGGGAGTTCTTAGACATTTGTGGAGAAAGCATGTCTACAATGTTTTTTTTAATTTGGTTTATCTGTTTTGTCACTGAAAACACTGCAAACATCTTAATCTTACCGAGTGTATTTTTCTCATTTCTAGTCCAAATATCTCATCACTCTTGACATAATCACCTAAAGAGTAACTTTTCAGTTTTAATTTTTATAACAGTTCTTAGTCATTAAATAATAATTATTGTCATGTCTTGTATTCTTTATGAAGTTATGATTTTAAATGAACTTTTTTTTTTTTTTTTTTTTTTTAGATTTTTCCAGACATTGAGTGTATTTGTACAAAGTATCAGTATCGGATCGGTATCACTGATACCAGCCTGCACTGCAAAAATCTAAATCTTACCAACTGTGTTTTTCTCATTTCTTGTCAAAATATCTCATCGCACTTAAAATAAGACATAATCACCTAAAGAGTAACTTTTCAGTGAGATATAAGAACTTATGTTTAGACAATAGATCTTGAAAATCTTATTTCAAGAAATCTTATCAAGATACACTTGTTCCATTGGCAGATTTTTTTTGCTTGAATAAAGCAAAAAAAAACCCAAAAATGTCATTAATGAGGAAAGAGGCAAAACTTTGACAATTTTGAAAAGGAATTACCAATTTGTTAGACATGTTCGTGTTATATTATGTTTTTGTTTGTTCAAAAATAATAATATTTAAGCACTGAGACCTGATGTATCAAATATGATACAAAACTGAAACTCATAATGGAAAGTGATATTTGAAAAAAAACATTTTTTTACTTCTTCAGAAGGATCAATAAAGGCTCCAGTTTCAAAGAACTGGAATTTTCTGTCAATGATTTAATGGTTCAGGCTTTACAGGGTTAAAAAAAAATAGGACCAATGGCCCTGTAGCTTAGCGGCCAAATTAAAAGCTTTGGGAAATGTATCCAGATGTCATTTACAGGGTGGGGAAGCAAAATTTACAATGAACATTTAGTTGTTTTTTCTCAGCAGGCATTACGTCAATTGTTTTGAAACCAAACATATATTGATGTCATAATCATACCTAACACTATTATCCATACCTTTTCAGAAACTTTTGCCCATATGAGTAATCAGGAAAGCAAACGTCAAAAAGTGTGTGATTTGCTGAATGCACTCGTCACACCAAAGGAGATTTCAAAAATAGTTGGAGTGTCCATAAAGACTGTTTATAATGGAAAGAAGAGAATGACTATGAGCAAAACTATTACCAGAAAGTCTGGAAGATACTATTAAAGAAGAATGGGAGAAGTTGTCACCCGAATATTTGAGGAACACTTGCGCAAGTTTCAGGAAGCGTGTGAAGGCAGTTATTGAGAAAGAAGGAGGACACATAGAATAAAAACATTTTCTATTATGTCCATTTTCTTGTGGCAAATAAATTCTTATGACTTTCAATAAACTAACTGGTCATACACTGTCTTTCAATCCCTGCCTCAAAATATTGTAAATATTGCTTCCCCACCCTGTATTATCACCCAGTTCTGTGTATTTATTCTATTACAGAAATAGCCCATGTTTTGGTCATATTCCAATCAGATCTGTCAAAAATTCAAATTCCAACTTGATATCATTGATACTGATTTATTGGATCAATCCACTTCCTATCTGTTATAATGGGGAAATTTTTCAAAGTGGCACCAAATCCAGAATCAGATCTGGATCGAAATAATTGCAATCCCTTGTGTTGACATCATCATACAGAAGCTGTATACCAAGTTAGAAGTCAATCAGAACTGGAGTTTGGGAGAAAAAGATGATTGAAATGTTTTCCCCATAAGAGCCCATGTTAAATTTTTCATAAGTTCCTGGATCCAGAAGAAGATCCTGATCAGCATGTGGACATTATGTTTTGGTCATCTCCCCATCAGGGCTGGACTGTAGAAATTTACACTGGATATCATTTATATTTACTGATAATCGCATCGATCCACTTCCTATCTCTTATAACGGGGACATTTTTCAAAGTCGCACCAAATCCAGAATCAGATCCGGATCCAAATAATTTCACTAACTTTGGTTGACATCATGATAAAGAAGAAGCTGTACAGGGGTTGGACAAAATAATGGAAACACCTTCACCTCAAGATGATAATGCCCCAATCCATACAGCTAGAATTGTTAAAGAATGGCATGAGGAACATTCTAATGAAGTTGAGCATCTTGTATGGCCGGCACAGTCCCCAGACCTCAACATTATTGAGCATTTATGGTCAGTTTTAGAGATTCAAGTAAGACGTCGATTTCCACCGCCATCGTCTCTAAAAGAGTTGGAGGGTATTCTAACTGAAGAATGGCTTAAAATTCCTTTGGAAACAATTCACAAGTTGTATGAATCAATACCTGGGAGAATTGAGGCTGTAATTGCCGCAAAAGGCGGACCTACACCATATTAAATTATATTTTTTTGATTTTTTAAGGTGTTTCCATTATTTTGTCCAACCCCTGTATATCAAGTTTGAAGTCAATCGGAATTGCAGTTTCGGAGAAGAAGACGATTGAAATTTTTGTAACGGACGACGCATGACGACAATAGCTTACTACCCGTCGGCCGGTAAACTAAAAACACAAGACGGAAAAAGAGGAGGCATCAGCTGTAATGACAAAGACGGTTGTAAAAATCCTCTAATTGATTAATTTTCAGAAGTGCTTTCATAAATTGGACTCAACATGGCATACTGTATGAGTCATTAACACTCAGCACAACAGCGACATGATCACAGTCACATGATGGAGGGTTTTAGGTCCTAAAGCCCTAAACTGTGAGGATCAACAGCCTGGAGGCAAACGCAGGCTTCCGTGCACATATTGCCCTTCCGCATGACTTGCAGAGTGAAGTCAGAGCTCAACTAATCCAAGCTAATTAGAGATAAACTTTGCAGATTGAGCAAATAGCTTTTTTTTTTTTTTTTTTTTTTACCACATCTGATAACCCCCGGTTTGGGAAAAAGTCAAAAAATATTCGCATCAAAGAGTCGGATCTCAAATCACCCCACAGGAAAAGCCTCAGAGTGTCGAGGTAATCCTGTGTTTAATAGCTATTAAAAATTCCCAACCTGGGAGCCGAGGAGGACTGTTCATAAAAGGTAACAAAACTTGGTAATTAAATGTGGGAGGATAAAAATATAACAGCGATATTAGGAGGTGACTTAATAAGGTGTGGCGAACGGAGCACTGGCGTTTTTTATCACATTTATAAAAGTGACGACTGGAAAAAGAACAATCTCCCAATTTATCAGTTCATTAAAGAACACTGTGGAGAGTTTTATAGTCGTGTGTTTTTCTGAGTCAAAATGACACGTACCACCCACTCCCACTAGACTCATTCCATACAAACATTCAGTCTCTTCTATAGTGATCTCTGGGGAAGGGGGGGGGGGGGGGTATGAGACAACTTCATAATCCTATAGCAACATGATAAACAGTCTAAATGTAGAAAAACTACAAAATAAATATGTGGATTGGAGGGTCCCTTATGCAAAGAAAATAGATTTCTCTATATATTGACAGTCAGTATAGTACTGACTGAAAAATATATTACTGTATAATATATATTTATATTTAAAATATACAGAATAATATATTGTGTCAATATATTTTGTATTATATTACAATATATTGAAAAATACATAAGGAATTGCCGCTTTCCATATCTTGAAACATACATGACAATATATTTACTTATATATGGAAATATAGGTCATTATATATTTAGTAATAGACTTCATAATGTATGTATGCATATATACATACATATATTGTCTAGTGTATTACTAAATATTTGTAATTATATATTTAGTAATACACTTCAAAATATATGCATGTATATATATATATATATATATATATGTACATCTTTTTCATCCTATGTTGCCAAAATGACTAAGAAGGCATCTTTTTTCAGTTAACACTTTTTTCATGTATATCACGATGCATATTTTCATGAAATATGTTATTATGCATACCAAGTAATGTAAGTGTTGACAAATATCTGCTTTATGTAAACTTGTGTCAATGGAAAGAATTTGAGTTTCAATAAAACTATATATAAAAATATAGGGCAGTTTTTGTCTTCATTGCAATATATGTTTTATATGTATCAATATATGATTAAAACATATATTGCAGTATATTGGAAAATATATGCACTACTTTCCCATATATGGAAATGTATTTTTTAATACAATGCATTATATTTTTTAGTATATTGCCATATATTTTTGTTTCATAAGGGGTTTATACAGGGTGACACAAAAAAAACGGGAACTTTTTAACAATCCAATAAAACCAAGAGTGATGGAAGAAAAATATTTTATTCATAGTAATTGAAACCTTAAAACAAGAGAGTGGACCACATCAGTCCAGTTCTGAGGTCTCTACACTGGCTCCCTGTCTCTCAGAGAACAGACTTTAAAATTCTCTTGCTAACATATAAAGCATTGAATAGTTTAGGCCCAAAATCCATCAGAGACCTTCTAGTCCAGTATGAACCATCCAGACCACTCAGATCATCTGGTGCAGGTCTGCTCTGTGTTCCCAAAGTCAGAACTAAACATGGAGAATCAGCGTTCAGTTTCTATGCTCCGTATATCTGGAACAAACTACCAGAAAATATCCGGTCTGCTGAGAGTCTGAGTTCTTTTAAGTCCAGGTTAAAGACTCACCTGTTCACTGCCGCCGCTGACTAAAAGGATTTTGACTTTTTACATTTTATATTCTCTTTGAAACTCTGCACTGCAACTCTTACTTTAATATGTGTGTGTGTTTATTTTTATTTTATTCTATTTTATTTTTATTTATTTATCTGTTTTTTAATTGGGCTCAGCTGGCTGACAGGCAGCTGTCTGTACCAATAAGGCAGCAGCCGACACCAACTGTACTCCCAGTCATCATTGCCCATTTTTCTAACACGTTTGCTTGTGTATCCTCTTTTATTTGGACATTTTACCAGGGAGTATCTCACACTACTTTTTTTTTTTTTTCCCTACTTGTCTTGTCCAGCGTTCTAACAGCAGAATGGTAGTCTGGTTCCTTTTGGTGCTGAACAAATTTGCTTTGCCAAGGGTAACTTCATAAAGTATATGAAGCGCCCTTTGATATTCTACTGTGTTGATTATGAGTTTTGTTGAACCACATTTCAATGCCGGACCTGACATGGGGAGTGGGGGTGGGGGGGGTAGAAGAAGGGGAGAGAACAAGAGAGAAGAAGGTGGAGAAGACCCTCACAAGAAAGTATCAACAATACAAACAGCAACAACCATGGAGACAATTGTAAGGGTGACAATAACTACAATCAGAACTGCATAAACTGGGCAGAAGAGAGAGAAAAACAAAACAAAACAAACAAAACTACAAAAGAAAACAAAAAAAAAAAACACAACAATGAGATACATAAGACCTATGAAATGAAGAATATAAGAAAGCATGAACAAAATGTCGTATACCACATTCGTACAAATACTACCTATAGCAAATAATACCAGAAACAAATCCACACAACATCAGTTGTTCACATTCATCTGCTGTGACAGAGTGAACCAGTAATTTTTTTTTTTTTTATTTTGTGTTGTTTTCTTACTTGCTGTTTTTAATCACCTTTTACATGTTTCTTTTATAATGTTTTAAATGTGTTTCTTTTTGTTTCTGTTATTTCAATGTCCTGTGTGAAGCACCTGGAATTGCCTTGTTGCTGAAATGTGCTATACAAATAAACTTGCCTTGTCTAAAACATGCCATTTAAGAAAGAATGATGGAATTTTCATTTTTTTTTAAATTACAAGGTGACCCAAAAAAACGGGAATTTTTGAAGTGCGTATTGGCAGACACGAGCAAGTGGCAGCACTGCGAGACAGTGACCTTGAGCAAGTAAACACACCCCCATTTTAGTAACCACTGGCGGCTGTGCGAGAATTGTTCGGTAACTGTGTGATCTCAAGATTCGGTAACGTTCCCTGGCCCCCTAGATCGCCAGATTTGTCAGTTTGTGATTTTTTCTTGTGGGGCTATCTCAAGAGTAAAGTGTACACGACTCGACCAAGAACTCTGGATGAGTTAAAACAGAGAATTCAGGATGAAATTCACAGTATCCCAGCTGAGATGTTGCAGCGGTCAATGAGGAATCTCAACAGCAGATTTCAAGAATGCATTCGTACAGGAGGACGCCATCTACAGGAAGTAATTTTAAAAAAATGAAAATTCCATCATTGTTTCTTAAATGGCATGTTTTAAGGTTTCAATTACTATGAATAAAATATTTTTCTTCCATCACTCTTGGTTTTATTGGATTGTTAAAAAGTTCCCGTTTTTTTGTGTCACCCTGTATAAAGCACAGGTGTCCAACATGCGGCCCGGGGGCCAAAACCGGCCCGCCAAAGAGTCCAGTCCGGCCCCTCGGAAGAATTTGTGAAATGCAAAAATTAGAAAGAAAATATTAACAATCGAGGATGTGAAAATCATTTTAGGTCAATTCAATCTCAAGTGGGTCAGAGCAGTAAAATACTGTCATAATAACCTATAAATAATGAAAACTACAATTTTTTCTCTTTGTAGTAGTGTAAAAAAAAAAAAAAAAGTCAAATTACACAAAAATGTTTACATTTACAGACGAGCCTTTTGCAAAAAATGTGAATAACCTGAAATTTCTTAAAAGAAGTATGTGGAATTGTACCAATATTCTGCCTCTTACTAAATGTTTTGTGCATTTGTAGATCCACTGTGATGTGTAAGTTGTGATGCATATGTATAAATGATAAACTAAGGCGTAATATTGTTAAAATTGCACTGATTTTTCTTTAGAATTTTCAGGTTCATATTTGTTTACGTTATGTTCAAGTACGGTTCATAGATGTAACATTTTCATGACGGAATTTGACTTTTTTTCACTCAAAAGCTTAAAAAAAAAACAAAACTTTGGAGTTGACATTATTTCTAACTTCTTATTGTATTATTTATATTATTTTACCGGTCCGGCCCACTTTAGATCATATTAGGCAGAATGTGGCCCCTGAACTAAAATGAGTTTGACACCCCTGATATAAGATATTATAACACTGGTCAACAACAAATTTATTGTTTAAGTTTTTTGAGCTGATTTAGGATAATTTTGGTGTGCTGAATCCAAAAATCACATTCATTTTGCTCAATCAGGTCAACTTTCTGAACTATGCTACATATTGACTTTTGAACATTTTTGCTTACATTTATGGGCATTTTCACATCATATGATACAAATTCTTTCCTATTTCTTGCAATAAACGAGTTCTGAAGATTTTACTTTTGCCAATTTATGATTAATGTTTTTTTTTTTTTTTTTTTTTAATATTACAGGTGAATGAAATGGCTTCGACTAGAAAATCTTGCAAAAGTAAGCCTGACGTATTCTGCTACATCTGCGGTGAATACACCATTGTACCTAACAGGAATCAAGTCACAAGTTTCATAAAGTGTGCTTACCAATCTTATTTTGGGATTAATTATTATATTTTGGGAGAAGATCAAATTTTTCAAAATCAAATTAGCAAAAAAAAAAACCTGAACTGATTGAGAAAAACAGATGTCATTTTTGGATTTAGCGGTGCAAAATGGTCCTAATTCAGTTGAAAAAACCTAGACAACTTGCAAAAAACATTTTTTTGTAACCCAGTGTAATCCAACTAGATCTGCCTTTGCTTTGTTAACACACATTTTCCTCTGTATATTTTTACAATAACACAAACGTATTCTGCTCCATCTGCGGTGAATACACCATTGTACCTAACAGGAATCAAGTCACAAGTTTCATAAAGTGTGCTTACCAATCTTATTTTGGTATTAAACTTGGTGACCAAGATAAAAATTCAATAAAATAAAATAAAAAATAAAATAAAAATCACATTAGCAAAAAAAAAACCCTGACCTGATTGAGAAAAACAGATGTCATTTTTGGATTTAGCGGTGCAAAATGGTCCTAATTCAGTTGAAAAAAACCTAGACAACTTGCACAAAACTCTTTTTTAGTAACCCAGTGTAATATAGTGGGGTGTCTGCAAGTATTAAGACACTTTTTGGATCATTTTCACCGAATTAAAGACTAATTACCTACTGATTTAAGGATAAACAGTAGTATATATGTGGTCCTGTGCAGAGGTCGGTTTAATAAGATTATTATAATTTAAGTGAAGTTTACAGTTTGCACATTCATTCATTCATTTTCTGAACCCGCTTTATCCTCACTAGGGTCACGGGGGTCGCTTGGAGCCTATCCCAGCTACATAGGGGCGAAGGCGGGATAAAACCCTGGACAAGTCGCCAGTTCATTGCAGGGCTGAACATATAGAGACAAACAATCACTCTCACATTCACACCTATGGGCAATTTAGATTAACCAATTAACCTATTAGTGTATGTCTTTGGATGGTGGGAGGAAGCCGGAGTACCCGGAGAGAACCCACGCAGACACGGGGAGAACATGCAAACTCCACACAGAAAGGTCCCACCCCCCGTCGACTGGTGTTGGAATCGAACCCAGGACCTTCTTGCTGTGAGGCACGAGTGCTAACCACTGCACCACCGTGTCACAGTTTGCACAGTTAAAAGCAAATATAACAGACTGATCTCATGAAATCGCGTTGTATGTCACGCCAGTTTTTATTGCATTTGGCGTGCTATACGTACGCATTTTCGCATGTTATTCAATGCTATTTGATTGTGTATCAATGTACGCCAAGATCTCTGGTTTAAATATCTGTAACGCTAACCCTAATGCTAACCTGCAAAAATCTAAATCTGTATTTTTTTTCATTTCTATAGTCAAAATATTTCATTACACTTAAAATAAGACATAATCACCTAAAGAGTAACTTTTCAGTGAGACATCATCATCATCATCATAATAATAATAATAATAATAATAATAATAGCTTTACGTATATAGCACCTTTAAAAACAAAGTTTACAAAGTGCTTTGACAGACAAAGCAGAGGGCATGTTGAGCCACATTATGTAATAAATTCCCATTATGTAATAAAAGTTCAAAATGTAATAAGAATGTCACGTCATCTTGTAATAAAGCCGCATTATGTAATAAACTGACGCATTTTCTAATAAACTACCACAATGCATTATGTAATACATTTTTTCTCATTATGTAGTAAGTCATTATAATTTGAGAAATTTATTACAAAATGCACTTGACACATTTTTATTTTCAGGAAAATGTAATGTGCTAAATTAATCTTTAAATCTTTAAACTGTGTGGTTAAAGTTCTGATTCCATTACCTGTAGCTCCTGTGACTAATTTCTTCTAAATTGCTCTGAAATTATATTAATTTGGATTGTTATTACATAATGAGCCATGTTATTACATTTTTAAAAAAAATAAAAATGTGCCAAGTGCATTTTGTAATAAATTTCTCAAATTGTAATAACTTACTACATAATGTGAAAAAATTTACTATATAATGCGTTGACGTAGTTTATTACAAAATGCGTCTGTTTATTACATAATGCGGCTTTATTACAAGATGACGTGGCATTCTTATTGCATTTTGAACTTTTATTACATAATGGGAATTTATTACATAATGCAGCTCAACAGGGCACAACAGTAACAGCAGCACATATAAGAACTTATTCGACTGACTGATTTTTTAGCTTAATTCAATATTTTTTTTTTGCTTAATTCAAGCAAAAAAACATTTGTCGAATGACTGATTTACTTCTTGTCGAAATTTTCAAAGTTCAGTGATAATAGCAATATCAGTGTCTGGAGTTTCAGCAGGTGGAGCATGCATCGCTGCTAACTTTGTTTGTGCTAAGGTAGCATTAGCTCGGATTTCTTCTTCGAAGTATTTGGATTTTTCCTCCTCGGAGGGCTTCGGTGCTCTTCCTCTGCGTTGGTTATGGGTTATGGTGATGATATAACTTTGATAAGCAAACTTTAGGGAGTGCTAGTTTAAGTACATAAGTGAAAGAACAACCCAAGGGTGAGGAACCACTCTTTCATGCAGCCATTCGGTATCTGACGTCACTTATGAAAAAAACGAAAGAAGAAGAAGAGTTTTAAAAGAAACATGGACACACCAGGAAACGTTTTTAATTTAGTACGGGATAGACGGGTAATGTATAAAAATAATGACTATATCTGTAAATCAACACGATATTTACATTCGTCGTCATGTTTATGGAATGACTTCTCGTGTCATCTTGCGATAATACATAAACAAATCATCGCATTTGTGATTTAATGGAAAAACCGACATTACACACTTCTGTTTTTTCAACATTTAGTAAATATCAGTAAAGTTTTGCGCAGATGTCCAATGAAAAACCGACTACTGTCACATCATTTCATGAGAAGATGTAAAAATCTACTAATTCAACTTTATGGATGTTTATGTACATGCAGTACCGTAATTTCCGGTCTACTGTATACGCCGCTACTTTTTTCTACACGTAGCTAAAAAATGATGCGGCTAATTTAACGATCAGTCCGACTGTCAAAGAAGGAAATAGAGCTGCTGCATGTAAGCTTGGCATCAATGAATCGATGGTGAGGCGATGGGGACGGGGTGGGTGTGGCTTATAGTCCGGAAAGTACGGTATACGAATGATCCCCCACTGATACATTAGAACGAAAGTATTTCCATGTAACTTGAGTTAAAAGACAAATCTTAATGTAATAAAACGAGGTTAACCGAACTGGGAAGATTGTTCTGATGAGACGGGGGTTTCAATTTACAGGCATGTCGCCCAATTTCACACATGTTACAGGAACAAAGACAAAAGCCTCCACAATACGTCACTATGACAACCTATATAGGAGTTATTTCAGCTGCACAGTGGTAAAGTTTTAATGAGCACACATATGCGTTAGATCCAATCTGATCTATGGGAAGTATGAACAGCAGGAAAAAGTAAAGTTTCAGGGAAAAAACAGCTTCTATAAATGAAAGTGGTCTGTTGAGCTGCATTATATAATAAATTCCCATTATGTAATAAAAGTTCAAAATGTAATAAGAATGTCACGTCATCTTGTAATAAAGCCGCATTATGTAATAAACTGACGCATTTTGTAATAGACTACCTCAATGCATTATGTAGTAAATTTTTTCATATTATGTAGTAAGTTATTACAATTTGAGAAATTTATTACAAAATGCACTTGACACATTTTATTAAAAAAAAAAAAAAAAAAAGTAATAACATGGTTCATTGTGTATATACCAAAGGTGTGACGGTTTAGCTCTTTTTTTATATCCAGAAATGTTGTTTACATTGTTAAAGACACTTTCCCAAGCATATTTTTTTCAGCTGCCATACACACTTTATACTGATCGAAATATATTCAGCAAAATACATTTTAGTTGCAAGTTAGCCACCAAAGGTGTGACGGTTTAGCTCTTTTTTATATCCAGAAATGTTGTTTACACTGTTAAAGACACTTTTCTGAGGTTTTTTTTTTTTTTTTCTTTTTTTTTTTCAACTGGCACAGACACCTTATATTGATCAAAATATTTTAATTTGCCTTAAAAAGTTTCTGTTTAGAAATAAAGCCATTTATTGTTCAACATCAGCATTTTCATCAGCACTTTGTGTGTGCATGTTGGAGTGTGTGGACTAATTGCAAATTTAATGCTAATAGGAAAGCTATCATTACCACTACTACAACTACTAATCTGCAGGACTACTTCAATTAAAGAGGAGAAAAAAAATCTACTTGAGTGTCGTTATTACATAATGAACTATGTTATTACATTTTCCTGAAAAAAAAAATGTGTCAAGTGCATTTTGTAATAAATATCTCAAATTGTAATAACTTACTATATAATGCGAAAAAATGTACTACATAATGGACTGAGGTAGTTTATTACAAAATGCATCAGTTTATTACATAATGCGGCTTTATTACAAGATGACGTGACATTCTTATTACATTTTGAACTTTTATTACATAATGGGAATTTATTACATAATGCGGCTCAACATGGTCGTATTTAAAGTGACCTCCCTTTGACCTTAACATGTCTTCATCCTGTTTGTTCAGACAATATGACATTTATTATATTAATTTTCTGATGTTTTATACCAGGTTTCATTGCTATTGTAAGGCTATTGTATTCCAAAATTACTAATATCTCCCAAAATATTGGTCCTATCAACTGTTTTCGCTAATCTCTTCCTTGACCAAAAATACATAAGTATGACAAACTGCAGTCTACTTCCCTTTTATAATATAGATTATTGTCCTTTGCACTTTAACTAGATATGAATGTGTGACTTAATAATAATTATAATAATAAAAATAAACTTTATTTGTATAGCACCTTTCATACAGAAATTGTAGCCCAAAGTGCTTCACATTGATTGAAAAAAATACAATATTAAAATACATTAAGATTTGATTAGAAATACAATAAAATAAAAATAAATATAAAAACAGCGCACATTAAAATATTTGATTATGCATAGAATTTTTGACTTGACAGAATACTGTTTTTACTGCTTTTACTATTTATTTATTTATTTATTTATTTATTTATTTATTTATTTATTTTTTGTGTTGTATATTCCATTTTTTTTTACTCAAAAAGTACCGTTTTTTACAAGCACATCAGAATTCCGTCAGAATACACAAAGTATACAGCTCTGTGTATACAATGACAATAAATGAATCTTGAATCTTATTATTCCTGCTTTTATTTCCTCCTAATTGTGTGTGTGTGTGTGTGTGTGTGTGTGTGTGGTTATAGTGTTTGGATGATTCTATTATTCTGGCCATAGCAACTTGATTGGCCATTGGGAGGCTATTGTATTCCAAAATTACTAATATCTCCCAAAATATTGGTCCTATCAACTTGCCGTTTTCACTAGTCTGTTCCTTAACCAAATGTACATAATTATACCAAACTGCAGCAGTCAGCTCTGTACAGATTTTGTGTGATGCCCCTGACACACACACAAACAGAGTCCACTTTTCTTTTATAACAATGGATTCTAAACGTGAAATGTAAGCTTTTAGCCTGGATGTACAGTACCTTCTAGAGCAGAACCTCAATCAGCTGTAACATGACAGTAGCTGATAAACATTTTATTTACCCAGAATATTATATATTAATATTTGTGTTTAGTGAACCTAGAAAAACCCCAGGTACATTAATCACGGAGGGTAAATGAAAGCCTTCTTCCCTCTTCACCAAACACACTGATCATATAGTAACACTGTGCTACATTTTATGATATAAAAGGAAAGTATTACATTATAATATAGATTATTGTCCTCTGCACCTTAACTAGGTGTGAATGTGCAACTTGACAGAATACTGTTTTTACCGCTTTTACTTTTTTTTTTTTTATTTGCATTGCATATTTCCATTTTTTTTTAACTCAAAAAGTACAGTTTTTTACAAGCACATCGGAATTTTGTCAGAACACACAAAGCATACAGCTCTGTGTATACAATGACAACTAGAAAAGCACTCAGAGACCGCAGACCTCCGCCAAGGCAGATCAGTCCAACCCCCCCCACACACACACACACACACACACACACACACAAACTGAATCATTCGTTCCTTGTGACAGTATCAACATTTCCTGAAAATTTCATCAAAATCCATTCATAACTTTTTGAGTTATCTTGCTATCAGACAAACAACCCCCCCCCCCCCCCCTTTTACCCAGTATTACCCAATATTTACCCAGAATATTATATATTAAAATCTGTGTTTAGTGAACATAGACAAATGCATTAATTGCAAAGGGTAAAACATTAATGAAAGCCTTCTGTGCCTTCTTCACCAAACAAACTGACAATATAGTAACAATATGCTATATTTTAGAATATAAAAACAAAGTATTACATTATAACATAGATTATTGTCCTCTTCACCTTAACTAGGTGTGAATGTGCAACTTGACAGAATACTGTTTTTACTGCTTTTACTATTTTTTTTTTTTTGCATTGTATATTTCCTTTTTTTTTTTTTTACTCAAGTAGTACCGTTTTTCACAAGCACATCAGAATTCCGTCAGAATACACAAAGCATACAGCTCTGTGTATACAATGACAACTAGAAAAGCACTCGTAGAGCACAGACCTCCTCCACAAATTGAATCATTTGTTCCTTGTGACAGTATCAACATTTCTTGAAAATTTCATGAAAATCTGTCCATAACTTTTTGAGTTATCTTGCTAACAAACAAACAACCCTCCCCCCACCCAGTATTAGCCAATATTTACCCATAATATTATATATTATTATCTGTATTTAGAGAACATAGACAAACCCTGGGTGCTTTAATCATGGAGGGTAAAACATTAATGAAAGCCTTCTTCCTTCTTCACCAAACACACTGATAATATAGTAACAATATGCTATATTTTAGGATATAAAAGCAAAGTATTACATTATAACATAGATTATTGTCCTCTCCACCTTAACTAGGTGTGAATGTGCAACTTGACAGAATACTGTTTTTACTGCTTTTAATATTTATTTATTTATTTATTTTTGCATTATATATTTCCTTTTTTTTTTTTTACTCAAGTAGTACCGTTTTTTACAAGCACATCGGAATTCCGTCAGAACACACAAAGCATACAGCTCTGTGTATACAATAACAACTAGAAAAGCACTCATAGAGCGCAGACCTCCGCCAAGGCAAATCAGTCCACCCCCCCACCCCCCCACCCCACACACACACACAAACTGAATCATTCGTTCCTTGTGACAGTATCAACATTTCCTGAAAATTTCACTAAAATCCATCCATAACTTTTTGAGTTATCTTACTAACAGACAAACCCCCCCCCCCGTTTACCCAGTATCACCCAATATTTACCCAGAATATTATCTGTTAAAATCTCTGTTTAGTGAACATAGACAAATGCATTCATCACAAAGGGTAAAACATTAACCCTTTCATGGCTAGTGGTCACTACAGTGGACAGTTATTCTACAGCTGTTCTCTTGTATATTCATGGGTTTTGTTGTTTTATTTGCATATCAGACAACTTTGCTGTTCATGATAAACCTGATCTGCAGAAACATGTTTGAGAGTAAATCAATTGCTAGTTGTTATTAGACTGTAATTAACAGTTTTCTGAAACTAGAAGTATTTTTTTCACATTATGCAGCTAGGTTATTAACCAAAACCAAGAAGAGAGAGCACATTACTCCAGTGTTGGTTTCCCTGCACTGGTTACCGGTAACCTACAGAATTGATTTTAAGATACTACTCCTCACGTATAAAGCTCTAAATGGAAGCGGACCAAGTTACATTGCAAACTCACTGATCAATTATGTACAAACTAGAACACTGAGGTCATCAAACGCAGGGTTACTAGCGACTCCCAGAAATATTACAAAGAAAATGGGGGACGCAGCCTTTACTAACTATGCACCAAAGTTATGGAATACAATTCCAAAAGACATTAGAGAAGCCAGTTCACTGAATATATTTAAAACCAAATTAAAAACATTTTTATTCTCATTAGCCTTTGAAAGGAGATAAAAATGGGGTCACAATTCAGGAACCAGGAATGTGCGTTTTTTTATTTGTTTGTTTTGTTTTTTATTTTATTTTATTGTATTTCTGTTTTTATTTTTTATTTTATTGCATTTCACATTTCATCTTATTTCTTGCACTTCAAAAATTCTATGCATAATGTGCGCTGCTTTTATTTTTATTTTATTGTATTTCTCTCAAATTTCATCTTATTTCTTGCACTTCAAAAATTCTATGGATAATCAAATATTTTAATGTGCGCTGTTTTTATATTTATTTTTATTTTATTGTATTTCTAATCAAATCTTAATGTATTTTAATATTGTATTTTTTTCAATCAATGTGAAGCACTTTGGGCTACAATTTCTGGATGAAAGGTGCTATACAAATAAAGTTTATTATTATTATTATTATTATTATTATTATTATTATTATCTCCATGAAGTGAGTAATAACTAGTTTTAAAGTAAGTTAAAATGTGAGAAAACATCAGATTAGCTGCATTAAAATAATATTTCATTGTTTTCACACAGTATATCACTTTCTGATATTGCATTTTAAATACATGTTTCTTTTCTTCAAAAAATAAACACATGGTGTCCAACTGAGTGAACATTTTTGTAATTCCATAAAAAACAGGTTCATAAAAAATTTCCATCACATTGTTTTTTTCTTGCCTAAAGAGGAATAAAAACACTTAGGAAAAAAATCTTGATTAAGGTTCTCATAATTCATGCATGAAAGGGTTAATGAAAGCCTTATGCACCCTCTTCAACAAACACACTGATAATACAGTAACAATGTGCAATATTTTATGATATAAAAGCAAAGTATTACATGTCTCTCACGAGCCGAGACACCGAACGCGCTGAGTGGAAAATCAATAACTGCATTAGGGATCAGACTGTCATTTCTACATTATGGAGGTACTTATAGATGAAAAGCACGGGCGCTATCGATTAATTATTAGAGCACAGGAGCGTACTGTAGACGTACAGTATGATGTTACAGTGAACGGCATCAGGTCTGCTTCAGTTGACACTTCAGCTTACATTTCTGGCAGAGCTCCTATAATAAGTCAGCAGCGCTTAGAGGGATTGGAGTCTTTTCCACCTGCTGCCCCCACAGAGAGATTAACACTCAACAGGGACGCTAGTGGAGCTGGGTCTTGCTCATCGGTACCACAGGCAGTGTACATGGACGCCAGTAAAGCCTGAGCCTGAACCTGGTGCCGCAGGTGTTCTAACCTGCTCCCTTAAATCACGCCAAAGTGCTGCAGGTAACAGGTAGAGAAAGGATAAGAGTCCACGGGAAATGAGAAAAGAGGCTTCCATAGTCTCCTGTCCCTTAATCTTCTGTGTCCCTTAATGGCTTCATCACAAACTTGCAAAACCAGCAACATGGCCTCAAATGTTCGGAACCAATCTCCTGTATTTTCACTGACCTAGACTGGATTTTTATTCATTTCCCATGTCTGAAAGAGTTTTTTTTTTTTTTTTTTTTTTTTTAAAGGGTAAGCAGAACCTCCAGTGAATTTTCTTTCCTCCTCTGGCTTTGAACCAAAAAGCCTTGTGAGATAAATTGTGTGAACTGATTAAAATGCATCTGAAGCAGCCGTTAACACATTGTGTAGGCTCCCGAGAGCTCTTGTGGAATCGCTTCTTGTCACCCCCCACTCCCCCTCCATCCATCCATCCATCCATCCATGTCTGGACGGCCCACATCACGGCTGAGTCAGAGGGTGTTTCATCCGCACTATGATTCAATCACAGGAACAGTTCAAGTTGGTTGGTAAACCCCCTCACCCCCACCTACACGCACCTTATTATGACCTATATTTACATTTTACATCCAAATAAGTCACTTAGCATCAACAACATGGGACAAAAGTCGAAGATGCTTCATGCAAAAAAAAAAAAAAAAAAAAAAAAAAAAAAAAGGATGCAAATATACCAACAAACTTTCATTATAAAGCAGGACATGTAACGCTGACTGTGAATCCATAAAAACAACAAATACTGATATACTAATACTGCAGTATAATGACAGTATCACAGGTCCACTGCAAAAAGAACATGAGTTTGGACCAAGACGATGCACTACAACAGGGGCGTCCAACTCGTTTCAGCCCAATATGATCTGAAGTGGGATGAACCAGTAAAATAATTATTGTAGATAATTAATTTATCAGACCGGGGTAGTTGTTCGTTTACCTGCTTTACTAGTTTCAGCTACTTCTGCTAGCATGTGTTGTAGCTTTTTTTGGCATCAATCCACCTGATGTCATCATGTCTATGCATGTGGTGATGTCAGCATATCAATTTCCTCTATATATGTGGCAAGTTTGAAGTAAATTGAAACAAATTGATTTTTTTTAGACATTTTAAATTTCATCCATTATAAGTAAATGGGAGAAAAAAGGTCATTTAGAAATTCATAGAAAAAAAATTGTAATCTGTAATGCACATGTAGAAATTATAAGTTGAGGCAGAAATATTGATCAAATTGTACTTATTTTTCTTCAGAAATTTAAGTTTTTTTCAGTTATTCACATCTTCTTTGTTTTGGATAGAAATAGTTTCATCATTTAATGTTATTTTTTGCACTAAAAAAATTGGAGTTGTCATTATTTATAGGCTATTATGCTTTTATTTTACTGGTTTGGCCCTGTTGAGCCACATTATGTAATAAATTCCCATTATGTAATAAAAGTTCAAAATGTAATAAGAATGTCACGTCATCTTGTAATAAAGCCACATTATGTAATAAACTGATGCATTTTGTAATAAACTACCTCAGTGCATTATGTAGTACATTTTTTCGCATTATATAGTAAGTTATTACAATTTGAGAAATTTATTACAAAAATGCACTTGACACATTTTTATTTTCAGGAAAATGTAATGTGCTAAATTAATCTTTAAACTGTGTGGTTAAAGTTCTGATTCCATTACCTGTAGCTCCTGTGACTAATTTCTTCTAAATTGCTCTGAAATTATATTAATTTGGATTGTTATTACATCATGAACCATGTTATTACATTTTTTTAAAAAATAAAAATGTGTCAAGTGCATTTTGTGATAAATTTCTCAAATTGTAATAACTTACTATATAATGCGAAAAAATTTACTACATAATGCACTGAGGTAGTTTATTACCTCCGCCAAGGAGGTTATGTTTTTGCCAGGGTTTGTTTGTCTGTCTGTTTGTCTGTCCGTTAGTGTGCAACATAACTCAAAAAGTTATGGACAGATTTTGATGAAATTTTCAGGGTTTGTTGGAAATGGGATAAGGAAGAAATGATTCACTTTTGGGGGTGATCCGGAAGAAATCCTGGATTCTGGATCACTTTGAAATTTTCGTTAACATTGTGGTAAATGGGGCCAAAATTTTCATTTCCCAATATCTCGCTTAATTATTGACCAAAACTCATGAAATTTAACTCAGGAATTGACAATGGGGTCCTCTATCACATTTCAAAGGCTGATCCGGATCTGATCCAGAGGGCGGATTTTATCTTAATTTATATAAAAAATGGGGGTGCCCTTACTTTTTGGCCTACTGTGCCTTTAATATTAAAGGTAGAAATTTCTGACAAGCGCCATCGTGTAGCTCAGTCAGTTCTGCATCGGGAGTATGCCACCGGATTTCATGTAGCTTTAATACTTAAGGAGCTAGATCCAGAAGAAAACCGCCATTACGAGAAATGTGATTTTCGTGAATAACTACTGAACTAATAAGGATATAATTATGAATCCAGTTGCTAATGGTATGTTTTCATGGTCAAGGAATCTTAAAATATAGGTAAAATAAATATGGGACTAATATTTATGGTGGAAATCACAATATGGGGGAATTGTGCAAATCTCATGCAATTTGACTCAGGGATTTACAATGGGGTGTTCTATCAAATGGCAAAGACTGATCCGGATCTTTCAAAAAGTTATGGACAGATTTGGATGAAAATTTCAGGAAATATTGATACTGGCACAAGGAACAAATGATTACATTTTGGTGGTGATCGGGGGGGGGGCACTGACCTGCCTTGGCGGAGGTCTGCGCTCTCAGAGTGCTTTTCTAGTTATATAATGTGGCTTTATTGCAAGATGACGTGACATTCTTACTACATTTTGGACTTTTATTACATAATGGGAATTTATTACATAATGCGGCTCAACAGGCCCCCTGGAGATCAAATTTGGCTGAATGTGGCCCCTGAACTAAAATGAGTTTGACACCCCTGATTTAGAGTATGATACCGCAGCATTTTACCCAAGTTTCAAACATTTATCAAGCAGCCCCCGTCTTATCGTTCGTCCATTAAACCTCATTCTGCACACATGTTCCTCTTCACACCAGGGAGAGAAGGACTGGGCCAGAAGTATGTGATACCCAAAACAACAGACAAACAAACACACAGATAAAATCCAAGCACATTTTCTTTGCAGAGGATGAAAATTATTCATGTTAGCTAAAAGGAACACAACATAGCCTTGCATCTCCTTGATATCCCATCAGTGTTTTGCTGCACTTGGCAGGAAATCTTGTACAAATATCTGCGAGACATCTCTCCATTTCTTCCTCCTCTACATAAAAATGAATTCAGAACCTGTCTTTTTTTTTCCAACCTCGTTCTGTTACGCTGATAATTTGCGGACATGTGATGCTGTCTCTGTCCTCCTCTTACCCCCACACCACCCCTCCTCCTCCTACTCTTCTCTCTTCTTACCCAGTGGGGTGACTTGACCTTTGACCTTGCAGCTCAATACCATTAAACTCCTTTCATTTCTGCTGCTTGTAGAACCTTGGGAAGACAATGCAGCTCTACGCCGCCCCTTTAATATCAGCCCTTGATGTAGGCTTGTATAATTTTCCTCCTTTACATAGTCTCAGTCATGATATAAGACGTTTGGCGAGAAAAAAAAAACAGACCGAAACACAGATGCACGTGGAGTAATTTAACTATAACATACTATTTTAAGCACAAGAGGAAGTATTGTATTCACACGTACAAAGCATTGGCAAAGGTTCAGAAGATCACACCATCCTTTCTACGCATAATTAATTCCAGCACAGTTTGTCCATATATTTGCATTTCATTAAAAAAAAAAAATTCTCATTCAAACTGATGATCTAATATTGATTAATAAAGCTAATTTTTTTCAGTATACACTTTTTTTTTCCGGGCGGATCAGTGAAGCTTGAACCTTAAGCTGTTTGTCGCCTCTGCTTTAACATTTGTCGCTTTTCCGTCAGATGTATGCGCAAAACTTTACCGATATTCACTAAATGTCGGAGAAAAAAAAGACTGTTTTTCCACTAACTCACAAATGCCATGATCTGTATTTTGCATTTTTCAGTGAAAATCTAGTATTTCCCTATAAATTAATTTACCGATAATGTAAATGTTCGTAAAAGGTCAGATTAAAGTTGAAGGTTATTATAACAGAAACAGAGAAAACTGATGGAAAGCGACTTTTTCAGTGAAATTTAGCATTAATTGAACATGAACCAAGTGTCTCCATCCACTGTCATTTATCAAACTCTGGGTTTTACTAGTGAATCAATAGTCGCTTTTCCATTGGACATCTGAGCAAACCTTTACTGATATTTACTAAATGTAAAAAAAAAATGAAGTGCGTAATGTCAGTTTTTCCATTAACCCTTTCATGTACACTGGTCACTACAGTGGACAGCTATTCTACAACTGTTCTCCTGTATATTCATGGATTTTTTTTCTTTTTTTTTTTACACATATCTTTATTAAAGTTTTAAGACACCACATATCTTTTCTGACATGAATTGGTAACATTATGTAGATCTCTACTGACCATATACCCCCAGAATCACAAGCCCTCCCCATACTTTTCTCACAATTTATCAGTAAATACATGTTTCTGTGCGTCAAAAATTAAACGTGTGGTGTCCAGCTGAGTGGACATTTTTGCAACTTCATGAAAAATAGGTTCGTAAGATTTTTTTTTTCATTATTATTTTTTTTATGTATGTATTATTTTTATTTTATTTATTTTTTAAAATGTATTTTTCAGAGGAAAATTTTCAATTGCATTGTTTTTTTCATGCCTAAAGAGGAATAAAAACACTCAGGAAAAAATTTTGATTAAGGTTCTCATAATTCGTGCATGAAAGGGTTAAATCACAAATGCGACGATTTGTTTATTTATCGCAAGATAACATGAGAAGTCATTCCATAAACATGGCAACGAACATAAATATGGTGTTGATTTACAGATATATTCATTATTATTGTAGATTACCCCTCAATCTCGTACTAAATTAAAAAATGATTTGGTTTCCTGGTGTCCACACATACCATGACATGTTTCTTCTTCTTCTTCACTTGTTGTAACATCCGCCAACATCTGTTTTTTTTTTTTTTAATCACATGACTCTAGTTGCAGAAAAAGGTCTTTCCATTGCAGTTTTGTGTCATATACCATCTGCGCTATGCCCGAAAAACCACCTCTTGCCAGCGCAAAAACTTTTAATCGAAAAATTTTGTTTTGGCAAAATTGTTGTTTATCCATTAAGTCAATTTTTATGCCCGTTATATTTTATTTGCACTATGTAAAATACTCTGACCAATTGCACTACAATAATATGTACATAAACATATTTTTTAATAGACCGAAGCCCTGCACATATCCACTCAATATATAAAACTCCAATTGGCACTCTGTACAGATTACAATATAAATCCACTGTAAATCTCATCCCATTGTTGTCCTTGTCTCTAGTTTAATGTTTGTCTATATTAGGGCTGCTTGATTATAGAAAAAAAACAATAATAACGATTATGTTAGCAATAATTGAAATCACGATTATTAAAAATGATTATTTGTTAACCTTAAAGTTTTTTTTTTTTTCTTGCAAAACAATGTAAAATATAGTCTTTAAACATAAATAAAGCTTTTAAACACTAAAACAAAGTATGTTCACTTTTGTATGAAACAAAAAAATATTTTAATGCAAGTAAGTATACTGTAAATTCAAGTATGTTTCCTTTTGTAAACAAATAGTGCACTGTAATTAAACTGCTAGTGACTTGCCATAGAACTGTAGCAATAAAAAAAAAAAAAAAAAAAAAAAAAAAAAACTCATGTGAAGTGCAAATTATAAATTCAAGTATGTTCAATGTAGTAGCAGCTAGTGTAAAAATTAAATTAATCAAAATTAATAATCGTTTTTTCTCGATTACATAATTTTTGTCGTAATTGAATTTTGATTAATTGCACAGCCCTGGTCTATATTATGTTTTTGTTCAAGTGTGACTGAGTTCATGTTGAAATGTGCAAAGACAATCCAAAGCCAAATTCCTTGTATGCGTTCACGTACTTGGCCAATAAAGCTGATTCGGATTCGGATATTTGTGCAATTTGAGGGTCAATGCAAAAGCTAAGTTAAACATTAATATTTTTTTTTAACAACTCACTAGTTTAAGGGAAATATTCTACAATCAACAGCATTATTCCCCTGAGAATCTCTTTCATATCCATGTAAAATTGTTAATCTACCAAACCATATCAGCAGTAAATCTCACTGAATTAGAATTTAACTAATTTTGAGAAATAATACTTGATACACAGCCTTATAATCTATCATTATTCATTTTCTCGCATTCTTATTGTCTACTTAGCAGTGGTATGAATAAAAAAAAGTTTATAGATGAGAGTTTTTATTGACTTTTCCAATGTATGCTTAAAACCTTTTAGTAAATGCTGTCTTGAGTCTTTCAGGGTCGTCTACTATTTAATACATGCAGTAAAAAAAAAAAAACAAACAAAGTAAATGTTCTGTTTTGTACATGAATCCTAGAGAAAACATATCCAAGGTTACTGACACAAGACAGAAAAAAGTACTTTTCACACTTTTCTACAACCGAGTCATTGTTGTGTTTGGATGACGGTTTGAGAATCAAGTACAAATACGTTCAATGTGTAGAACCAGGGTATTGTAGTGTTAATATGTATTATATTCTATACTTTTGTGGCAGTTCCCAAATGAATTTTTCTCTGTAAACTTTCTTAAGTGATTTATTCACCATTTATCATAATATTATCCTCTGAATTTTGTATTTTTCAGTGAAAATGTGGTATTTCACTATATTTAATTTACTGATCATGTACAAGGGTTGGACAAAATAATGGAAACACCTTAAAAAAATCAACCAAATATAATTTAATATGGTGTAGGTCCGCCTTTTGCGGCAATTACAGCCTCAATTCTCCGAGGTATTGATTCATACAACTTGTGAATTGTTTCCAAAGGAATTTTAAGCCATTCTTCAGTTAGAATACCCTCCAACTCTTTTAGAGACGATGGCGGTGGAAATCGACGTCTTACTTGAATCTCTAAAATTGACCATAAATTCTCAATAATGTTGAGGTCTGGGGACTGTGCCGGCCATACGAGATGCTCAACTTCATTAGAATGTTCCTCATGCCATTCTTAAACAATTCTAGCTGTATGGATTGGGGCATTATCATCTTGAAGTGAAGGTGTTTCCATTATTTTGTCCAACCCCTGTAGATGTTCATAAAAGCTCAGATTAAAGTTGAGGGTTATTATGTCAGAAACAGAGAAAACTTAAGGAAAAGTGACTTTTTCAGTAAAATCTATCATTAACTGAACATAAACCAAGTGTCTCCATCTACTGTCATTGTTCCAAATCTATGGGTTTTACTGGTGAATAAATAGTTGCTTTTCCATTGGACATCTGCACAAAACTTTACCGATATTTACTGAATGTTGAAAAAACAGAAGTGCGTAATGTCGGTTTTTCCATGAAATCACAAATGCAATGATTTGTTTATGTTATATGTTCTATTCTTATGAGAAGTCATTCCATAAACATGGCGACGAACATAAATATCATGTTGATTTACAGATATAGTCATTATTATTATATATTACCCCTCTATCTCGTACTAAATGAAAAAATGATTGGGTTTTCTGGTGTGTCCACACATACCGCACCATGTTTCTTTTAAAACTCTTCTTCTTTGCTTATTGTAACGTCCGTCAACATCTGTTTTTTTTTGGTTTTTTTTATTCACGTGACTCTAGTTGCAGAAAAAGGTCTTTCCATTGCAGTTTTACATGATATACCATTTGCGCTACGCCCAAAAAACCACCTCTTGCCAGCGCAAAAAACTTTTAATCAAATAATCAGAGTTTTGGCAAAATTTTTCCATTAGGTAAATTTTTATGCGCAATTTGAGGGTCAATGGAAAAGCGACTAATGTTGTAGAAGATGATTGTGTTTCCATGGTAACTATGGAGCCTCTGAACATCCAAATGGGTCATATCTGATGACCACGAAAAGATGACAAACTGTATTTTACACCAATTATTTCCACATATTGATAGTTTTAGTGCATCAACAGGTATTAAACATTTCAGATCAGTAGCTGGTTTTGTTCGGTGGTGGAGGTTTGGGTCTTTATGGGTTAATATTTTTCTGCACTTTGATACTGTTCCATTGGATTCCTTTGCTGCAACGAAGCACAAAATAGCCTTTTTTATGTTTTTTTTTTTTTTTTTTCAAAGGGGCATAAATGCAACATTAGCACCACTTCCAAAACAGCGTGCACATGAAGGCGCCGCCTCTGGATTTCAGCGAATGATCATTAGTGGGGGGAGTCTGCGATGAGTTTACGAGGGGTTAATGAACCCTCGGAGGACAAATCAAAGCAGCTGTCGGACCGATTTGATTGACTTTATAGTTTGTTATACGCCGTCCAATGTGCTCCTCCCGTGAGATTACAGTCCTTGCAAGGATCACAGAGGTTTATTGGATATTGATCAGGTCACGTGACGCGGTCGTAGAACAACAGAAACGCAGGTGGCAAAAGATAACGTCAAAAATGACCATCCTGCTGAGCCTCGTCTGGAACATCTCTGTCAATAATGCATTTATGGGGCGTCACGCTGCTCGCTTTAGCTCCTACCGCAGCAGGGCGGATGTCCAAAAAGCTGTAATCATGTTTATAATAATATCAGTGGAGTTCTTTGTCCTCATATTTCCCTCCCACTGACACCGGCTTATCTTGAGCAGCTGTAAAGAAGCTTTAAGTGCCATATGACATATTGCCAAATGATTATGTATTTGCAGGAATTATATTGTATTTACCAATTTATTATGGGTGAGTGTCAGCACAGTCACAGTCAGTTACAGCAGATCTTATATATATATATATATATATATATATATATATATATATATATGTGTGTGTGTGTGTATATATATATGCTGTTATTTGACATGTATACATTCTAAGTGTTGTTGCAGCATCCACAATGGGCTTTGTCTCATCTTAAACGCATTTTTATTGGATTCTGATTGGAATTTTCAGCCATTTTTCTCTACACTGTTGATGTATTTCAGTGTTTTCTTGCTGTGCATTTGGCTTTGTTTATGTATTGTCTTTTAAAAAAATATATTATGGGAAAGTAGTACATTAATTAGTATTTAATGAGCCACTATATTAAAGTTAAAATAAATGACAGCTAACAAAATATATTTGTAAAATGAGTAAATCGCAAAACGAGCTCAGTCATGGGATGAATTAAACTTCTACTGCAATGTTCTGTACTTGATTTTGACAAAGACAACTTGGAATTTTCAAGGATCTTGCTGAATTGTTAATGTTTATATATATATATATATATATATATATATATATATATACAGTATTATGGGAAAGTAGTTCATTGATACATAATGAGCCACTATATTAATGTTAAAATAAACGACAGCTAACAAAACCAACCCACTGGTTTATTTCCATCACTTCATTATTTACCAGTAGCTTCGTGCTCTGCTTTTCTGTCGTTAATGTTGCTTGTATTTACAAAGTGACATGTTTAGTCCATATTTGTTCTGTGAATGTTCTCTACAGAAACAAATGGGGACCCACTTTCTTCTTCACCGGCTCTAATGTAAGGTTTTTCATGTATTGCCTTCAAGAAACAAGTCAACAATTCATCTATATTTAGCTGTACGGGTACTTATCCTACCATGATGTTTTGATTTTTTTTTTTTTTTTTTTTCATCTTGTGCATTGAATAATTCATGAGGGGACTTCCGAGTGGTCTGGTTGCATCTTTCACGTACCTCTCATTTGGAACAATGTGGCGAAGACAAGCAGTGGGTGGAAAATGGAAATAAAAGAGAGGGGGAAAAACATTGGGATTTCGGAATTGGAATAGCGATCTGTCAGAGCTGCTTGTCAAAAGCGACAGCCACGGGTTGATTCCAGTCAAATGAATGGAAGCGGGATTGTGTTTGCGTTGCCCGTGGGCGCTCAGGTAACGGCGGCGCTTCAGCAGTGTTGACTTGTGAAAACACTGTGAAAACAATGTAGTCGGAATTTCATCAAAATAAACACGTTCAAGTTTAATTAAAGCGCTTTCTCTGTTGCAGATTGCCTGGAGTACAAACAGTGGAATAAGATTACCAGACAGAGTTCAAACAAGTTTGGGAATATCCAAAGTTGGTAAAAATGTGATATTGTGAAGACGAAGAAGAAGAAGAAGAAAAAAAAAAGGCTTATTAAATTCCTTGTGTTTCAACTATCGCAGCTGAAGTGTGAGACAAATGGGCTTCCTCAGGTGGCTGTTATCGTTACAGTCAACTCAAACATATTTCCTGCTCCGTTGGCTCTCTGGAGTGTTGGGGGGGGGGTTAGGCAGGGGAGCACCACCACCCCCCCCAACTCCATCCTCCAGGATTTCACACCATGCTTTTGTTTTCATAGCAGCCAAACGACATACGGCTTCAACAGATATTTTAGAAAATAACACATGAATACATGAGTCATTTGGTCGCAGGACAATAGGAAAGTAAAAATAAATAAATAAATATGAAGTTAGGTGGGAAATACTAGTTCATACATGTGTGTTTTCTTACAATGAATGTCTTAGGAATCAGTAGATTTTCAAGGTCTGCACTCTACAATGACTTCTTTTGTTTAATTATCCATTTTAATTCACTTTTATTAAATTTTCTGATTTTCTATGTTCATCTTTGTTAATTACTTTGTTCATTTAGTTGTTTTCTTTGTTCATTTTTCCTCGACTTTAATTCATGCTGATTCAAACCTTGTTTTGTAATTGTTTTTTTAAAAACTTTGTTGGTTATTTAGTTCATTTTGTTTATTTCTTTATTTGTTCAGTTTTAATCCATTTTCTGATTCAGTGCCCATTTTGTTCATGTTGATTTTGAAAATGTAACAATATTCGATAAAAATGAATCTGTAAAATACTTTAAAGGTTCAATATGTCAAATTTACATGCATGTTTTCTGATGTGGTGTTTAACGTGCCTTAAAATCTGTAAATTTTTAAAGGTATTACACTAAAACGAACATGAGATGCAAGACAAGTGCTGCATTTCTGGTTAATTATTTCATTCATTTTGTTGTTTACTTTATTCATGTTTGTACAGTTTATTCAGTTTTCTCCTTTTGCATTTACTTTGATTTTGTGCATTTCACAATATTAGATCAAAATGAAGTTTCAAAATAATTTCAAGATTCAATATATATGATGTGCTGTTGGCTTCACAATATCAGAAATCTCTAGATTTAAGGCTAAAGTAAAAAAAATAAATAAATAAATCAAACTTCACATAAAAGCTTTAAATTAGGTGCTTATGTTATTAAATTTCGCTCATTCCATCAATTATTTTACCACTTTTTGTTCCTTTCTGTTTGCTTTTTGACTTACTGCTCGTTTAAACTGAGTTCTTGTTTTATTTAATCTTTATATTTACAGCAGGAAGAGGAGAAAATGTGTTTTTTCTTAACAATACATCATTGGTATCATTTCTGGAGCTTCTTAAATGTGGATATTTTTCAGGTTTCTTCTCCTTTCTGTGGTAGCAACTGAATATCTTAAGTTTCATGGCTGATCATTGTTATTTTTCACCATTCTGTGACCTTTTATAGACGCAAAAACTAATCAAACAGTGGAGAAAGTAGTCAACATATTAACAAACAATGAAAGTAACTCACTGTGCTGTAGTTTTAAGTCGTGTATTAAATATTTGCAAGTATAAATACTACATATAGTTGTTTTAAAATCACTTTACACACTGAACAGCTTCCTCACAGTTAAATTAACAGCACTAATTTGGTTTTAATAGACTTAATCAGACATAAATTCCAAAATGGCCGCCTCCACTGACTCCTATCTCTTTGGTGTTACTTGCTTTGTATCGGAGGGCAGTGAGAAGCATTCACGTCTCTGCAGTTCAATGCACTCAGACATTTGGCCGACAATGGCCGAGGGTGATTAGTTTCAGGAGTAGGAATGGGACCGACCGGCGTGGAAACTGATACGCAGACTGACGCTGGACAAAGGAAATGTTTTAGAGTAGGTGTTAGTGTCCAGACTGGTGAAGGTGAACCTCTGCCAAGACCAGACAGAAGAGGAGAGGAGAGGAGATAGAGAAGAGAAGAGAAGAGAAGAGAAGAGAAGAGAAGAGAAGAGAAAGAGAAGAGAAGAGAAGAGAAGAGAAGAGAAGAGAAGAAAGAGAAGAGGAGAAGAGAAGTAGAAGAGAAGAGAGAGAAGAGAAGAGAAGAAAGAGAAGAAGAAGAGAGGAGAGAAGAGAGAAGAGAGAGAGAGGAAGAGGAAGAGAAGAGAAGAGAAGAGAAGATAGAGAAGAGAAGAGAAGAGAAGAGAAGAGAAGAGAAGAGAAGAGAAGAGAAGAGAAGAGAAGAGAAGAGAAAGAGAAGATACAGTCGAGAAGATAGAGGGGAGAAGATAGAGAAGAGAAGATAAAGAACAGAAGATAAAGAGAAGATAAAGAGAAGAGAAGATAGAGAAGAGAAGATAAAGAGAAGATAGAGAAGAGAAGATAGAGAAGAGAAGATAAAGAGAAGATAGAAGAGAAGATAAAGAGAAGATAGAGAAGAGAAGATAAAGAGAAGATAGAGAAGAGAAGATAAAGAGAAGATAAAGAAGAGAAGATAGAGAAGAGAAGATATAGAAGAGAAGATAAAGAGAAGATAGAGAAGAGAAGATAAGATAACATAATATAACATAACATAAATCCAGATGTATAATTTTTTAACAAACCTTTTATTCCAAAGGTTGTTCGTCAACATTTAGACACAAATAGAACTTCAGTCTAAATGATTTTAGAGCAAGGATGTCAAATAGTGATGTATCGATACTGAAATATCGACATCTCCAATACCAGATCTTGACACTCTAGAATCGAATCACAAATCAAAATACTGATAGTTTTGACACTTCGGTCATTTCAGGTAACGTATATCAGGAAGACAGTGGAAAGTAGATCAACTATTAGGATCTGGTTACCTGGCAACTTACCTTTATCAATATCTTTTATTCAATTTATAGAAATTAAAGTTTGTAACACTTAAATACATCCTGTTAGAAAATGATTTTGTTCCTCTTAAAACCTATTTTGGGTGACAACTATACAAAAAATCAACTGATTAAGTCACAAAAATGTAATCAATTTTGTGAGAAGATCAAATTTTTCAAAATCAAATAAGCAAAAAAAACCTGACCTGATTGAGAAAAACAGATGTCATTTTTGGATTTAGTGGTGCAAAATGGTTCTAATTCAGTTGAAAAAACCTAGACAACTTGCAAAAAACATTGTTTTGTAACCCAGTAACCCTAACCCTAACTAACTCTAACCCAATTATGTGATATAATTGTATATTGTAAATTTAATATAATTAAATCTTTTTTTTTTTTTTACATGTACATTTGGTAACAGTTGCAGATGCCTGTTACCAAATGTTTGGTACATCTGTAGATCCACTGCCATCTGTTTGTTGTAATGCACATGTATGAATGATAAGCTGAGGCATAAGATTATTAATATTCAGTTTATTTTCTTAAGAAATTTCAGGTTGTTCATGGTTATTCATAATGTAATTTAACTTATTTGTTCTAAAACAAAGAGAAATTTAGAGTTACTCATGTTACTATACTGTTTATTTCACTGGTCTGGCCCACTTTAGATCAGATTGGGCTGAATGTGGAACCTGAACTAACATGAGTTTGACACCCCTGCTTTAGACGGTTCATCAGTTGCAGAGAGTAGAACTCGTTTATGAAATGAGCCAACTGCAAACAGAACAAACAGTCCAATCCTTCCATGTGCTTTGGAATTAAAACCATAAAATGCACCGTTCCTATTTAAAAGAGAACTGATTATAAACTCAAGCAAAATCTTAATACAAAGCGTTGTGGTTTTTAATTGTTTCCACTATGACAATTAAAATAGCAGCTGAGTTTGTGTCGTCTCTTCCTTTTTCTATAGTTTCGCTCGAACCTGTTACAGTTTTACACAAACGCACGAGATTTTGGACTTTTTGATGTAATGATGCGAAAAAATGGTCTGTCAATGGTCTTGTTTTTAAAATTTTTGGGGACTCCAAGCTGTAAAAAAGTTTTTATTACAAATGAGCAGGAATATTTTTCTTCATCCATTCATTCATTCATCTTCTGAACCCTCTTTATCCTCACTAGGGCCGTGGTGGGATGCTGGAGCCTATATCAGCTCCCTATGGGCAAAGGTGGAATATTTGTATGTATCTAATACAGGGTGACCCAAAAAAATGGGAACTTTTTAACAATCCAGTAAAACCAAGAGTGATGGAAGAAAAATATTTTATTCATAGTAATTGAAACCTTAAAACATGCCATTTAAGAAACAATGATGGAATTTTCATTTTTACCTCCACCAAGGAGGTTATGTTTTTGCCAGGGTTTGTTTGTCTGTTTGTCTGTCTGTTTGTCTGTCCGTTAGTGTGCAACATAACTCATAAAGTTATGGACAGATTTTGATGAAATTTTCAGGGTTTGTTGGAAATGGGATAAGGGGGGGGGGGGCACTGATCAGCCTTGGCAGAGGTCTGCGCTCTCCGAGTGCTTCTAGTTTAAAAATTACTTCCTGTAGATGGCGTCCTCCTGTACGAATGCATTCTTGAAATCTGCTGTTGAGATTCCTCATTGACCGCTGCAACATCTCAGCTGGGATACTGTGAATTTCATCCTGAATTCTCTGTTTTAACTCATCCAGAGTTCTTGGTCCAGTCGTGTACACTTTACTCTTCAGATAGCCCCACAAGAAAAAATCACAAACGGACAAATCTGGCGATCTAGGGGGCCAGGGAACGTTACCGAATCTTGAGATCACACGGTTACCGAACAATTCTCGCACAGCCGCCAGTGGTTACTAAAATGGGGGTGTGTTTACTTGCTCAAGGTCACTGTCTCACAGTGCTGCCACTTGCTCATGTCTGCCAATACGCACTTCAAAAATTCCTGTTTTTTTGGGTCACCCTGTATTTGTACTCTGAAGATAATTGGTCACAAGGGCGCTGCTACCACTATGGGCCCCATGAAAGCCTAATCAGTGTGGACTAGAGCTGCACAATATATCGTTTGAGCATCAACATCGCAATGCACGTGTGCGCAATAGTCACATCGCAGATCCTGCAGTGTAGGAGGCAAATTAAGTCAACGTGTTCTCATTTAATTTCACTGCACGCAGCGATCCACCAATCACATTCATTCTTAATCAGTTTGGTAACAATATTGAAAAATGAGCCACAAACATGAGAAAATCCCCTTAAATGAAGACTTGGTGCCAAAAAGAAAAGCAACATCAGTTATCTGGAATTATTTCGGCTACAAGAAGGATGAAACTGAAACGCACGTTCTGTGTCGACAGTGCCCTAATGCACCTGTTGCCACAACAAGAGGAAACACAACTAATTTGTTTGACCGTTTACATCGGCACCACACAGCTATTATATACTCCTGAGTATTTTTTCATTCATTTTTCTGAACCCGCTTTATCCTCACTAGGGTCACGGGGGTCGCTTGGAGCCTATCCCAGCTACATAGGGGCGAAGGCGGGGTACACCCTGGACAAGTCACCAGTTCATCGCAGGGCTGAACATATAGAGACAAACAATCACTGTCACATTCACACCTATGGGCAATTTCGATTAACCAATTAACCTATCAGTGCATGTGTTTGGATGGTGGGAGGAAGCCGGAGTACCCGGAGAGAACCCACGCAGACACGGAGAGAACATGCAAACTCCACACAGAAAGGTCCCACCCCCCGTCGACTGGTGTTGGAATCGAACCCAGGACCTTCTTGGAACCCAGGACCTACCACTGCACCACCGTGTCACCCCATTTTTTCCGCCGTATTTTTTCATATTGCAATATATATCGCAGGGTTAAAAAAAAAAAAAAAAAATTGCAATGTCAGTTTTTTCCAATATCATGCAGCCCTAGTGTGGACCCAACACAAATTGAATATCTTCTCAATCTGTAGGACGGGGGGGAAGGGGGTTGTAATATGTACGTGGGGGGTGCGGTCCATAAACAACATCACTTACGATGCTATAAAAACGAAATCAAAACTTCACCCATTCACCTGGAATGAACTACAAAAAGACCTGAAACTGAAGGATCTGGTTTTGTTGGACACTTCTAAGAGGATGCTGTGTGACTTGGAGAGGGAGATATCTGGCTGCAGATGTTTTACCTGACGCACTTTTGTCTACATTTCATGAGCACTTTTTGAGTTGACTTTGGAAGGTTTGACTCGTCTATGTGCTTTTTATGTATTCGTTTTATGTATGGAAGTCTGTCTGTAACGATTTAATGCACTGCTGCCCGTCTTGGCCAGGACACTTTTGAAAAAGATTCTTAATCTCAATGAGGTTTTCCTGGTTAAATAAAGGTAAAATAAAAATAAAATAAAAATAATAATGATAATTTATTTGTAAAGCGCTTTCAATCAAAGTGCTGTACAGATATAAAATCAATCACAATAAACATAAAAACTAAAAACATTAACAATAAAAACAAATCACGACATATAACACAGAGTAAACAAGTGGGCCTTGAGCTTTGCTTTAAAAACATCCACAGAACATGCCTGCCTTATGTCCAGAGGAAGACTGTTCCAAAGTGTTGGTACACGGAAAGAAAAGGCTTGCTCACTAACAGTCTTTTTCCTGACTTTAGGCACAGTCAGGAGACCAGATCCTTGTGAGCGAAGAGCACGAGAAGGTGCATACAGTCTAACCAGCTCCGTCAAGTAAGAAGGTGCCGCTCCATTTAAAATTTTATAAGTCAACAAAAGCACCTTAAAATCAGCACGAACCTGACATGGAAGCCAGTGAAGAGAGGCCAACACTGGGGTAATATGATCATATTTCCCAGCTCCAGTCAGAACCCGAGCTGCAGCATTTTGCACCATCTGCAGGACTCGGAAACTTTTTTTGGGTAATCCTGAGAGAAGAGCATTACAATAGTCCAAACGAGATGTTACGAAAGCGTGAATGAGAACTTCAGCATGCTTTCAACACCTTTCTTAAGGCGGCCATACACTGTGCGATTTTAGAGATGATTTCTCACTCGTGCGACTCTTTCTGGGATGGGGTCAGATGTGCCTCTAATCGTGTGTGGTGCTTGGTGCAGTGTACATGGGGTAAAGAGAAGACATTAACACCTCACGACCAGCAATCGTGTGTTCGCAAGGAAAACGGAGCTGTTTGAAATCCTGCTCGCTCCTCGTGAGGGTATCGCACTGTCAAAGCAGTGCCACGAGCCCATGGACCGCAAATTCTCTCACTGTGCATGCGCGAACACAGAAGCGTACAGTAACGTACGAGCTAACAGTAGCTGGCTATTGGCCTAGTGCAGTTTAGCTTATGCAGCTTACCTCTAGTTCAGGGGTGTCAAACTCATTTTAGTTCAGGGGCCATATTCAGCTAAATCTGATCTGCAGTGGGCCGGACCAGAAAAATAAGAACATAATAACCTATAAATTATGACAACTCCAAATTTTTGTCTTTGTTTTAGTGTAAAAAAACATTAAATTATGAAAATACTTACTTTTATAAACCATCAAAAAAAAAAAAAAAAAACCTCGAAAAAACTGAAATATAAATTTAAAAAACGTAAGAAAATTTAGTGCAATTTTAACAATATTCTGCCTCAACTTCTCATTTGTCCATGTGCATTATGGATCAGATCTACAAAGACACTAAACACTGAGGAATAGGAAGAAAAATTTTTAAAATTGTGCTGAATTTTCTTTAGACATTTCAGGTTGTTCATATTTGTTCAGGTTATTCACATTTTAGTGTTACAGGATAGTTTGTAAATGTTAATATTTTCATAATTTAATGTTATTTTTTGCACTAAAACAAAGGGGAAAAAAAAGTTGTCAATTCTAGATTTTTTTTTTTGGCTTAATTCAAGATTTTTTTTTACTTAACCGAAGATATTTTTTTTGTTTTTTGGTTGAATTCAAGATTTTTTTGCTAAATTTGAGATGTTTTTTTGGCTTAATTGAAGATTTTTTTTTTACTTAATTGAAGATTTTTTTTTTACTTAATTGAAGATTTTTTTTAGCTTAATTCAAGATTTTTTTTTACTTAATTGAAGAATTTTTTTGGGGGGCTTTAATTCAATTCAAGAGTGTGGAATTTTTGCACTTGGCCAAAACATCCCAAGGGCCGAACTGGACCCTTTGGCGGTCCGCATTTGGCCCCCGGGCTGCATTTTTGACACCTGTACTCTAGTTCCCTTTGCTGTAGGACTGACAGCCCATACTGTCCACATCTGGACAACCGATTCCTGCACCAAACACGTCGTCGTCATCTTTTCTTATTTTTTGATTCCCCGCAGATAATGGCACATATTACCAAAGTAGCTCGTTGGTTTTTGTTTAGCACTACCATTTCGTGACTCACGCCAATACACAATCGTCTATGCACTTTTACGGATTCCTTGGTATTTTAACGTTGTATTTCCGGATACAACACTGGAAGGTGTGGTGCGTCCTCTGGTGTATAGTCCTACAGTGTGAGCAGCCAGGTCGCATACCACCAGATTTTTTTTTACTTAATTGAAGATTTTTTTTTTTGGCTTAATTCAAGATGGTTTTTGCTAAATTTGAGATGTTTTTTGGCTTAATTTAAGATTTTTTTTTACTTAATTGAAGATTTTTTTGGCTTAATTGAAGATTTTTTTTTTTTACTTAATTGAATATTTTTTTGGCTTAATTCAAGATTTTTTTTTTTTTACTTAATTCAAGATTTTTTTTTTGCTTAATTCAAGATTTTTTTTGCTAAATTTGAGATGTTTTTTGGCTTAATTTAAGATTTTTTTTTACTTAATTGAAGATTTTTTTGGCTTAATTGAAGATTTTTTTTTTTTTTTTACTTAATTGAAGATTTTTTTGGCTTAATTCAAGATTTTTTTTTTTTTTTTACTTAATTGAAGATTTTTTTACAGTGTGAGAACATGAATCATGAGCCTGACTTTAGGAGTTTGAGATGGAGCTGCGTGTAACGATCGAAATAATCGCACAGTGTATGGACGCCTTTATACAGCGGATCTTACACAAAATTTTCCCAACTTCTATATCCACTGGAACCTCTCCACTTCTCTATGGGCCCCCCACAAATACTGGGCCCCATAAATCTGTCATGTTTACCCCCCCTTATCAGCGCCCCAGGCCCCAGATTGGTCGACCGACTCCGCAAAGGACAGAAAAACACAAGACAAAGAAGAAGAAGAAGAAGAATACACCTCGACAGCCTTGTAAATTCATTTAATGGTGCGTAGGTGCTTTTGTGGACTTCTCACAACTGTTTCCTCTCACTAAAAGTTTGTTACCACCGTGAGACCGGAGACGAGTTTCATCATCTGTTTGCTGAAGATAAGCCCCAAATCAACTCCGCTTGCAAACACACGCTTTTGCGAAAGAAATCATTAACGTGGCCATTTCTCGTGGCACTTCACCGACTCCTGCCATCGTTGCGAGCGTCGACAGTGTCTACTTAACTTAATGACTTCCTCGACTGCTTCCAGGTCGAGATGTGTATAATCTTTTAAGAGGGCTGAAGGGTAATGCTTAAAGGAGCAAGTGGCTAATATGTTTTATTATGAAACTTGATTAAATGAATCTTTGGATTTAATCAGCTGCTCTATGGACTGCCCTTCGAAAACCTTATTATATTTCTCCCAACACTGCAGTTTCTTCAGCGACACTCCTCTCGCTGCATCTTTTATCATCTGCTGTCCATACTACACCCCCACCCCACCCCCCCAAAATCACTGCAGTTTATTGAATATTCTCTGATATTGTCATAGTCACCAGACATACAGGCCAATGTTCGGCTTATACAGGGTAGGGAAGCAAAATTTACAATGAACATTTAGTTGTTTTTTCTCAGCAGGCACTACGTCAATTGTTCTGAAACCAAACATACAGGGGTTGGACAAAATAATGGAAACACCAGAAATCTAACGCCCCCCCCCCCCACACCTCATTTTCATACTTTTATTCACGTTTGTTTGCTCCGAGTTCAAACCATCATATCTCCGGTTGTACAGGGGTTGGACAAAATAATGGAAACACCTTAAAAAATCAACAAAATATAATTTAATATGGTGTAGGTCCGCCTTTTGCGGCAATTACAGCCTCAATTCTCCGAGGTATTGATTCATACAACTTGTGAATTGTTTCCAAAGGAATTTTAAGCCATTCTTCAGTTAGAATACCCTCCAACTCTTTTAGAGACGATGGCGGTGGAAATCGACGTCTTACTTGAATCTCTAAAACTGACCATAAATGCTCAATAATGTTGAGGTCTGGGGACTGTGCCGGCCATACGAGATGCTCAACTTCATTAGAATGTTCCTCATGCCATTCTTTAACAATTCTAGCTGTATGGATTGGGGCATTATCATCTTGAGGTGAAGGTGTTTCCATTATTTTGTCCAACCCCTGTATATTGATGTCATAATCATACCTAACACTATTATCCATACCTTTTCAGAAACTTTTGCCCATATGAGTAATCAGGAAAGGAAACGTCAAAGAGTGTGCGATTTGCTGAATGCACTCGTCACACCAAAGGAGATTTCAAAAATAGTTGGAGTGTCCATAAAGACTGTTTAGAATGGAAAGAAGAGAATGACTATGTGCAAAACTATTACGAGAAAGTCTGGAAGTGGAGGAAGCAACAAAAAACGTGCCAAAGCTTTTATTAAAGCTCTCAAATCCAAAATCCTAAAGGATCCAACCAAATCCATGAGAAAAATGGCAACTGAACTTGACGTTCTTCTGTAATTTTTATCCCAGTTTCTGCTCACAGTTTTGTCGTTCGCAGAACTGCCTCTTTTTCTTTTTTCTTTTCTTTTTTTTTTTTTTTTAAACCAGAAGCAATTTGGATGAAATGGAGTGGATGAATACATAGGTACATGCAGAAGTATAAATAATAGGAAAACAGAGAACACTTACCTATACCAAGGACAGCAAAAGGGAAAGAAAAAAACAGAGAATCATATTAGATTTTTCAGAAAAACGAACACCATGCAAACTTCATATTCGTCTCAGAGTCGACACTACTCTTAGTTAATTGTTAAAATGCCAAAAGGAACAATATGAGACCCATCCATTGAAAAATAAACACAGTATACGCCAGATACATTAGCGAGGAAAAAAACAGTTCATCAGGACAGAAAGGTCAAATCTGAGCTCAGGTCTGTCTCAGGACACAGACTGTTTAATATAATAGTCCTTTAGACATTTGAATGGACCACATCGGAATCTAAAATGCATTTTCAAGAAAAAACGTACGCTCAGCTTCACAGGAGGCGAATGTTTTAGGCAGGTAGAGGGAAGTACTTAGTGATGGGACTTTTGGCTCTTTGAAGGGAGCCGTTTGTAATGGCTAAATTACTTATATCCATGTATATCCATATATATTTGCATATACAGGGTGGGGAAGCAAAATTTACAACGAACATTTAGTTGTTTTTTCTCAGCAGGCACTATGTCAATTGTTTTGAAACCAAACATATATTGATGTCATAATCATACCTAACACTATTATCCATACCTTTTCAGAAACTTTTGCCCATATGAGTAATCAGGAAAGCAAACGTCAAAGAGTGTGTGATTTGCTGAATGCACTCGTCACACCAAAGGAGATTTCAAAAATAGTTGGAGTGTCCATAAAGACTGTTTAGAATGGAAAGAAGAGAATGACTATGAGCAAAACTATTACGAGAAAGTCTGCAAGTGGAGGAAGCAACAAAAAACGTGCCAAAGCTTTTATTAAAGCTCTCAAATCCAAAATCCTAAAGGATCCAACCAAATCCATGAGAAAAACGGCAACTGAACTTGAGGTAGACAACAAGACCGTTAGAAATGCAATAAAATATGATTTGAAGTTAAAATCTTACACAAGAACACCAAAACACTTGTTGACAACAGCAACAAATCCAACTTTAGCAATTTTTGGGAATCATGTTTATGGCCGCCTTCTAGCCCAGATCTAAACCCTCTGGATTCTGCTATTTGGGGCGTTTTAGAACATGCTACCAATAGAACATCACACAGCAATGTCGACTTTCTTAAAGATACTATTAAAGAAGAATGGGAGAAGTTGTCACCCGAATATTTGAGGAACACTTGCGCAAGTTTCAGGAAGCGTGTGAAGGCAGTTATTGAGAAAGAAGGAGGACAAATAGAATAAAAACATTTTCTATTATGTACATTTTCTTGTGGCAAATCAATTCTCATGACTTTCAATAAATTAACTGGTCATACACTGTCTTTCAATCCCTGCCTCAAAATATTGTACATTTTGCTTCCCCACCCTGTATGTCATATTTAGTTTTCGAAAAACCCACATTTTAAAGTATCTAGAGCAAATCTGTTCAACACCTAACAGGACATGCATTAGAAGTTGAAGTATATAAACGGTTGCAGTATTTCTGGTAATCTGTTATTGAGGAAAGACACGGATAGACAGCTCTGAGCTTATCTGCCATGACAGCCACAGCTTCAAGTCTGTGTGTAGTGAACTGTTACTATATACTGCATCTCACAGTCCATCTGCTGGTATTTGCCGACAACATCACTGTTCCCCATACACTTTACTCAGACTTTATTTATTCACATGGCGTTAAAAGGAGATAAAAACAGAAACTGCACTGGCGAAAAGGAACGAAAAGATGCTATGGATGTGTTTAGATCGCATGTAATTTGAAGGAACATCCAGGAAAAAATGTGGAAAAGCTCCAAACTTCTCTAAATAAGTCAGTGCGCAAATATAATGATGAAAAAAAGAACCATTAAGTGTGTATTTATCATCCTGAGAAACTGTCAATAAAGATCTAAAATCTGTATAGGTTTTATTTCTGTGTAATAACTTTAACCCTTTCATGCATGAATGGTGAGAACCTTAGTCACGATTTTTTTCTTCAGTGTTTTTATTCCTCCTTAGGCATGAAAAAAACAATGCGATCGAGTTTTTTTTTTTCTTCTATGGAGTTACAATAATATCCATGCATTTAATTTTTGAAGTAAAGAAACATGTTTAAAACCAAATATCAGAAAGTGATATGAAAACAATGAAATAAAAACATTTTTAATGCTGCTAATCTGATGTCTTCTCACATTTTAACATATTCTAATGCTAGTAATGACTCACTTCATGGAGATAATATGCAAAAAAGAACTTCTTGTCTAACAAATAACAATTGATTTACACTCAAACATGTTAGTGCAGATCAGGTTTATCAAGAACAGCAAAGTTACAGTAATGGTATGAATGTCAGTGTATGGGATGGTGCGTAAGTGTCCACTGTGTCGGCTGATATGGAACTAAAACATCAAAACCCATGAATATACAAGAGAACAGCTGGAGAAGAACTGTCCACTGGAGTGACCTATGCATGAAAGGGTTAATACATAAAGACCCAGTGTTAATTTGGTCTCAAATTCCAAGTTACTTTTTCTACATATTTAACATTTTCTAAGTGATTTATCACCATTTATTAAAATATTATCCTTTGTATTTGGCATTTTTGAAGTGAAAATCAGGTATGTTCCTATATTTAATTTGCTGATCGTGTACATGTTCATTAAAGATCAGATTAAATTTGAGAGTTATATCAGAAACAGAGAAAATTGAGGAAAAGCTGACTTTGTCTGATAAAGATATCATTAACTGAACATAAACCAAAAATCCGTGTATCATTCGTTCATTCGATTTAAAGCCAAAAATGAAAAAAAAAAAAACAAACTTGTTTTTTTGTTTTTCATTTTCAAAACAAGAATGAAAAACGGATAACGGTTTGTTTTTCCATTTCCCGATTTTGTGCTCAAATGAAAAATGGAAAAAACGGATAACGACCATTTCATCCGATTTTGCTATTTTCAATATAGTTAAGTTTTGTGACCCGGAAGTAGTCATTACCAGGGAAAAAATACATAAACGGAATTTTCCAAATTAACGAGATACTGTTTTCTGAAAAAAATTAAATTCGGTTCTGTTTTTCTGAATTTATTAATTCAGAAAAACAGAACACACAGTCTACTGTCTAGGATGTGTTTGGATAGAACTCAAATGCACATGTGGAAGGGATTAAACGGATTTATGAACAGAAACGACAACTGAGGGGCACAAACAGGAGTCTGATGAATGAAGGATGGAGATAAAAGTCCGGAAGTCAGCTGTACTGGACTGAACAGGTCTGCACAAAGCTCAGCTTTTATGACGGTGGGACTCATACAGGTACATGTACATGGTGTCACACAGTGTAGGATTATGTAGGATGATAATTGTATGGACTATGAAACTTCAAATGTCCACGGAAAATTCACGGAGGTCATGTGTTCACAGTGCGCGCGCCCATCCCCTGGGCACTGCAGTGAAGACACTGACCCAGTACTGCACAGACCAGGTCTACTGATGGAACAGGAGCCGCGGGCCCGCGGCAGGTGGATGATGCATCTGATTACTGAGGGAGGGGTCTGTGGACACGCCAAAACGGACCGGACCTCCACCTCTGCTTCCTCCTCCGTTTCCATCGCGCATCAGGTGAGAGGAGGAGAGAGGAGGAGGAGCCTCTGAGCTCAGGCAGAGGGAAGGGGGCGGGGCTTTGGAGGGAGGCGGGTTGTTCATGTTCAAAATTTTACTAAGTGCTGTGAGAAATGCCACATCGGTAGGTAGAGCTTTAAATGGAAAGAAAAATTCATTTGGGAACTGACACAAAAGTCACACTGGGTTAAACTTTATGGGTTAAACATTTTACATCAGTAAATACTTTGGTCACTGGTGGCTGTTTGGGTCTTCATGGGTTAAATTCCTAAGACAGGCATAAAGTTCTTAAAGACTACATCTTAGATACCTAACAGGTCTCATAATCAAAGCAAAAATTTAGAGATGAATGTTCGCTTGCAAACTATAGTAACGCCAGCAACAATCACATTCTGCTGATGCATCCTTGTACATAAATGTCAGGAAAAGAACACAATAGTTTGTGATTTCTTGGCTGAAGATGATGGATTATGGTGTGGACAGGCAGCAGGAGAAGTGACAAAAACACCACAGACAACATTAAAATGTACAAAGTTAAGGTCCAGTTAGGATGACAGGCCGTCCGCACCAAAAACCAGAACTTAAACGGTAATGTTGCGAACATCCACACTGATGGACGATAATGTTCAGTAAGCGGCGGCCCCAGCTGTGTCTGAGCCCCAGAATGAACACTGAACACCTGTTGTTGGACACAAACTGGATGCAAAGTGCAAACTTTAAGCCACTAAAGGCTTTTTTTAATACCTTTTAGCCACAAAGATTAGACCATAGAAAAGCCACAAAGTGCTTTAATTAGGAAACATCCACAAAAAAAAAAAAAAAATCCTCTGTAAAGGTCGACAACACAATCCTCTGTTTACTTATTCTGAGTTTTAGAATTCGCTTATTTTACAGATGCATGAAAGCTAAACTGTGCAATCAGTAATATTTCAACTATAGTGCAAAGTGTCATGTAAATACTGCTGCTAGACATAGATTTCTGTTTTTCTAGACATGTAATTTTTTTTTTTTTTTTTTTTATAATATTCTGTTTATTAGAAAATCTCATTCTTCTTTGTACATAGAAAAAATGTTTTGTTGTACTTTTTTATATAATGTATATTTAAAAACAGGTACATAAAGGTTAATTCTCTGGAGTTGGTCCCTGAGTGCCTTCAATGACAGCTCACTGATGCTAACATGCTAAGTGCTAATGCTAATTTTAGCTACTGTGTGTATTAGGATGGGTAAGAAGCAGAGGCCGAATTTCCCAATAGGGATAATGAGTGAGATAACCTTTAATTAAAGACAATAAAGAGTCTGATTCTGATAAATAAGATTTCAGTGGTAGTTTGATGTGCTGAAATGGAGTCCCTGTGAGCTAAAATTTGGCTGGCTATGTATATCAATTAGATACATACAGATGAACTTCACCTGAATTTACAGGATTTTAAAAACTCTCGTTATTGTTTGGAAGAGAACAACGTAACAAAAAAAGGCTAACTAGTTTAGGGTTAACTCTCTTTATTATCCCAATAGTAAAATTCAGTCATTTTACCCGTCCTAATACTGGCACACACAGTACCTAGCATTAGCATTAGCCCTTGAGCTGCCATTGAAGGCGCTCAGGGACCAACTCCAGACCTTCATGGGCTCCGTGGTCAGGGACACCGACAGGAGAATTAACCTACATGAACCTGTTTTTGACGGCAGGGAGGAAGCAGAAAACCCACGGGGTGTGGAGAGAACAGACCAACAACACAACAACACAGAAAGGCCCTGGTGCAACTGGGAATCGAACCTGAAACCTTATTGACAATGTGTATCACAGTCGCAAAATTCAAAACATAAACACTGTTGAAAATTAGAGACTGAATGTGACAAATCAACCGCTGTATCCAAGGTTATGTCGGTGGAGATGACCAAAAATAGTCACTCGCCCCAATAACGAGTTAAACAGATAATGATCAAAACCAAGAACACAGCAAGAAAAGACTGAAATAACAATAACGATTAAACTTAGGTATATATTGTTCCTGTGTGTAGCCACATTAATAATAATAATAATAATAATAATAATAATAATAATAATAATACTGGGATTACAAAAAAATGTTTTTTGCAAGTTGTCTAGGTTTTTTCAACTGAATTAGGACCATTTTGCACCGCTAAATCTAAAAATGACATCTGTTTTTCTCAATCAGGTCAGGTTTTTTTGCTAATTTGATTTTGAAAAATTTGATCTTCTCACAAAATATAATAATTAATACCAAAGTAAGATTGGTAAGCACACTTTATGAAACTTGTGACTTGATTCCTGTTAGGTACAATGGTGTATGCCACTTTTGTCATATTAAAAATAATCATTTGTATTATACACTCGTGGAAAAAATTATGAAACCACCCCTTGTTTTCTTCAGTTCCTTGTTCGTTCTAATGCCTAGTACAACTAAAGGTACATTTGTTTGGACAAATATAATAATAACAAAAATAGCTCATAAGAGTTTCATTTCAGAGGTCATATCTAGCATTTCGAGAAAAAAAAAAAAAAAACTATTAAAAACTACCAAACCTGCCCTACATCTGCGGTGAATACACCATTGTACCTAACAGGAATCAAGTCACAAGTTTCATAAAGTGTGCTTACCAATCTTATTTTGGTGTTAATTATTATATTTTGTGAGAAGATCAAATTTTTCAAAATCAAATTAGCCAAAAAACCTGACCTGATTGAGAAAAACAGATGCCATTTTTGGATTTAGTGGTGCAAAATGGTCCTAATTCAGTTGAAAAAAACCTAGACAACTTGCAAAAAAAAACATTTTTTTGTAATCCAGTGTAACAAATACTCACTGACATGTCAAGATATTACAATTTGAGGTGCGTCTCACAGTATCTATGGGATGCGATAAACGCTCCTCAAACAACCTACATTTTCAAACGGAGTATCGGCTCCATCACAAAGTCTTATAAAGTCAACACTGTACACAGAGCGATGCAGTAAATCACATTAATGTAGAGGATATAAAAATGACAAAGTCAGAGAGGAGGCATAAAAGCAACAGTAATAAAGCGGGATCATTAATGTTTGAGTAAAAACATGTACAGTAAGTAGTCAACTGCACTTTTATAAAAACCATTTGTTCTGAACCATCAGACAGACCCTAAAGTTGTTTTATGTGAGACTCTACTAAAGGAAAAGCTTTGTCATCTCAGTGTTTTAACCTGCGAAGACACTGCAGCTGTACGAGGACAGCAGAACATCCCAGAGCTAAGAGGTCACATATCATCAGGTATATATGAATAGGTAATTTTTTTTTTTTTTTTTCCCTTTAACATTGTTGTTCCCCTTAATTAAATCATACAACCATGCTAATGACTGCTGGTGCTGCATAAATTGTCACGAACATCACTGATTTTTATTACTGACCTCATTACAGCATTTTTCATTTAAGCTGCAGTGTGAGAAGCCACATTAAATAGTGCCAAAAACAGCGCTACACCGCTACACTTGTCCCAAGGTGCCCCTTAGGGTTACGTCTGTGGACGCTGTGTCATGATGGGAGAAAAGTTCAGGGGAAAAGGTTATTGCTTCCAATCTGGCAAAGAGAGGAAAAAAAAAAAAAAAGGAAACCTGATGACTCTGAGCTAGAGGGCACTACTGTGGCCTAATTATAGTCCAGATGGTCTGAATGGGTAGGACTTCCAACAATTAATTACTGAATGTCCATGCGGCACACATGGCACCATCTCTCCCCCCCCCCAAAAAAAAAAAAAAAAAGGTGAGCAAACATATTCTCTGTTTTCATTAAATGGAATAATTAAGATTGATTTCCGTTTAGTAGATTTATGGGTAACCTGTCAGGTGTAACTTGATGTGTGTATTTTCCGGTTGCGTCGCTTTTATCTGAGCAGATGTTTCAGTAATAACAGGAATCTGGAAAAATCAAAGGCTGCGTCTTTAACCCCTTAACACCAAACGTATCATATTTCATTCATGAGTTCTGAAGCCCTCTACGTGATCAGTGTGATCATTTTTTCTTGATAAACCTGATGTATACAATTAGATACATGCAATACACAGATAATCCACCAGAGGGGAGGAATTCATTCACCAGAGGCCTTTCCAGTGACACTACAAGACTGTCATTAATGAGGACGGAGGAAGAACTTTGACAATTTTGAAAAGGAATTACCAATTTGTTAGACATGTTTGTCCCTAATCATCAATCTTAATTGCATTTGATGTACTGGACATTGTACTGTGCTGTCAAATGACAATAAAAACTATTCTGATTGTGATGTTTGTGGTATATTATGTTTTTTTCTGTAACTCTTTTGAATTTAAATTACATCGATGACAATATAAAAAAGTCATATGCCATATCAAAAATATATGTGATGTCAAAACAAGAGCATTACAAATCCACTCATATACATGTACACACATACAAAAAAAAAGAAAAGAAAAAGGGGGAGGTCTGCCTCCTTACTTAAAATTAAAGTAATCTGTTAAAGTATCAAGTATCTTTAAAGTTGTTATTAAAGTAATCCAGGTTAAAGGTTAAATCCATCTGTTCTCAGCTGCATTTGAAAAGAGTTTTTATTCAAAATTTCAGATCTGCACTGTTTCTTTGAAGCTTAAAGTTTTTATCTGTTTTATCTGTTTATCTGTTTGTTTTTCTCTCATGCTTATACTTTTTATTGCTTCACTGCTGTAATGCTTTTAATGTTTTATGTAAAGCACTTTGAATGGTCTTGTACATGAAATATGCTATATAAATAAACCTGCCTTGCCTAATCTATGAAGGGCTGCCAAATTGAATAAAATAACTTTACATTATCTTTAAGTGAAACATTATGTTTTTGTTTGTTCAAAATAATAATATTTGAGCATTTAGACCTGATGCATCAAATATGATACAAAGTTGAAACTCATACATGGAAATTGAAATTTGAAAAAAAACATTTTTTGGTTGTTCAGAAGGACCAAGAAAGGCTCCAGTTTTAAAGAACTGGACTTTTCTGTCAATGTGAGATCGTGGCTCAGGTGGTAGAGTGGGTCGTCCAATAACCGAAGGGTTGGCGGTTCAAATCCCGCTCCATCCTAGTCAGTCCGTTGTGTCCTTGGGCAAGACACTTCACCCTCCTTGCCTCCAGTGCCACTCACACTGGTGTATGAATGCGTAGGAATGTTTGGTGGAGGTCGGAGGGGCCGTAGCCGCGAATTGGCAGCCATGCTTCTGTCAGAAGTAGTTTACCACCACCAGAGGGGGAATGTGAGAGCGAATGAATAATGGATCAATAATGTAAAGCGCTTTGGGTGTCTAGAAAAAGTGCTATATAAAATTCAATCCATTATTATTATTACAGGGTGGGGAAGCAAAATTTACAATGAACATTTAGTTGTTTTTTCTCAGCAGGCACTACGTCAATTGTTTTGAAACCAAACATATACTGATGTCATAATCATACCTAACACTATTATCCATACCTTTTCAGAAACTTTTGCCCATATGAGTAATCAGGAAAGCAAATGTCAAAGAGTGTGTGATTTGCTGAATGCACTCGTCACACCAAAGGAGATTTCAAAAATAGTTGGAGTGTCCATAAAGACTGTTTATAATGGAAAGAAGAGAATGACTATGAGCAAAACTATTACGACAAAGTCTGGAAGATACTATTAAAGAAGAATGGGAGAAGTTGTCACCCCAATATTTGAGGAACACTTGCGCAAGTTTCAGGAAGCGTGTGAAGGCAGTTATTGAGAAAGAAGGAGGACACATAGAATAAAAACATTTTCTATTATGTACATTTTCTTGTGGCAAATAAATTCTCATGACTTTCAATAAACTAATTGGTCATACACTGTCTTTCAATCCCTGCCTCAAAATATTGTAAATTTTGCTTCCCCACCCTGTATTATTATAATTATTATTATCATTATTATTATTATTATTATTATTATTTTTTTTTTTTTTTTTTTTTTTTAATGGATCAGGCTTTACAGGGTTAAACACAATCAAAAGTCATAAACGCGGTGGGTTCTGGTGCAGGATAATAGCTATCTGACTGTGCTCCAGTGCTTGCAGGAGTAATTTGTTTCTGCCAAATTCGACTGGTGTCAGGAAAATGTTATTTCTGTTTATGTCTGTGGTTTAAGATGGCGTTAGTGTGAAACTCCAGCTCCCTGTTCCTTAATACGAGTTGGTTTACCAGAGGCTCCAAAGCCCTGCTGTTCTGAAAGGCGTCTCAAATGGTCAAATGGCAGAAAGTTTTACGTTTCACTTTAAATAGAGTTTGACAACTTCCTTTTGCTACAACATGAAGATGATGTGTGGTTTTGTCTTGGCCAGTGGCCACTGTGACAATTAATTTGATATATATCATGTATGACAAAGCCCATGGGCCCCATTATAGCATCCAGGATATCCAAAGGGCCTGCTGGAGACACTTCAAACCTATCTTCTTTCGACAGATACAGTACACTTCATTCTGCTTTAATAAGAGAGGCTGCTAGTGTCTTCCCATGCAGAAGTCTATTTTTAAAAGTCGCAGGATCCAAGTTGGAGAACGTAGGGTGTACTTTTTAGAAGAGGATGAAGAGGAGGATGAGGAGGAGGAGGGGAAGGGGCATTATGGAAATTGGCTGTAATTAAAAAGGAGCGAGTCAAAACAGCACATTAAGACACATTCACAGAGCCTGTGTGATCAGAGAGTCACAAGTGTGAGATAGGACAACCATCTGTAGACGCAACAAAGGAGACCCATAAAGGGATTTACCGTTTGGTGGTGAGAGAAGAAGAAAAAAAAAAGCTTTGATGTGGTGCTTTTTGTGCGGGGGGGAATGTGATGGAGCTACGGTAATGACTCATCTGAGGTATGAAGAACCGCCAAGCAATTCGTCTTGTTTTTTTGTAAACTGACTGGAGAGGTGGCATTTGGGCTGGTACAGCACAGATCACACACAGCTGAACTGGAGACGATCGGTGTTTTCTAAATCCAGGCTAAAATGACGTTCGGAGGTGTCACAAGGAGCAGATTTGCCATATCGTCCGGTTCGCGTAAATATTTTGTCGGCTCGATAGATGGTAAATACACTCAAAGTCTCATCTTTAAGCTTTTTTTTTTTTTTTTTTTCTCTTCTCGACACAACACATTCCTGCACTCCTAATATCAAGTTACACCTCAATGTGAAGATGATCCTTATTAAAACTGCATGTGACATAAATAAAAGATCAGCCAGGAGAAAAAAAATGTATTGAACACTGTGAGGAGTCAGATGCACGGTGCAATACCCTGACAGAGTTATTTGTTGATGCGAGTCGGGTTAGGCATCACATTTCGCCAAAAAAAAAAACAAAAAAAACAAAAAAACATGAATTAACTGCAGGCTCGGGCTTTTTTTTTTTCGTTCATTAACCCTTTCATGCACGAATTATGAGAACCTTAATCAAAATTTTTTTCCTGAGTGTTTTTATTCCTCTTTAGGCCTGAAAAAAAAATTCTTATGAACCTATTTTTCTGTTTTTCATGAAATTGCAAAAATGCCCACTCAGCTGGATACCACATGTTTAATTTTTGAAACAGAAACATGTATTTACTGATAAACTGTGTGAAAACTATGGGAAGGGCTCGTGATTCTGGGGCTTTATGCTCAGGAGAGATCTACATAATGTTACCAATTCATGTCAGAAAAGATATGTAGTGTCTTAAACTTTAATAAAGATATGTGTTAAAAAAAAAAACAAAAAAAACATGAATTAACTGCAGGCTCGGGCTTTTTTTTTTTTTGTTCATTAACCCTTTCATGCACGAATTATGAGAACCTTAATCAAATTTTTTTTCCTGAGTGTTTTTATTCCTCTTTAGGCATGAAAAAAACAATGCGATTGAAAATTTTCTTCTGAAAAATAAATAAAAAATAAATAAATAATAAAAATAATTTATTTTTTTTTTAAATACATACAAAAATAATAATGAAAAAAAAAATTCTTATGAACCTATTTTTCTATTTTTCATGAAATTGCAAAAATGTCCACTCAGCTGGATACCACACGTTTAATTTTTGACACAGAAACATGTATTTACTGATAAACTGTGTGAAAACTATGGGAAGGGTTTGTGATTCTGGGGGTTTATGCTCAGGAGAGATCTACATAATGTTACCAATTCATGTCAGAAAAGATATGTAGTGTCTTAAAACTTTAATAAAGATATGTGTAAAAAAAAACAACAAAAAAAACAACAACAACAACAACGAAAAGAGCAAAAAAGTCCATGAATATACAAGAGAACAGCTGTCCACTGGAGTGACCACTATGCATGAAAGGGTTAATGCATATGAAAGCAATTACATGAACAAAATAAAGGAGTCCTGATGTCTGATGCATTAAAGCTCGCTCGCACCCCGTGGCTTCCGCTTTTGTGTTGCCACGGCGATGCTGTGATAATTCACTTTTCACTGTAAGAGCTCGTTTTTTTTTTTTTTTTTTTTTTTGCTCAGTCACTCAAACAAAAGTCTTGACTTGACTCATCAAATTCTCAAGGTGCAGCCCAAAGCAATTACAGAGCCTCTGGGTAGAAGAACTACAGCCAAGGCCTTTTTCTTACTTGGGCCCTAATAAAGGCTCACCTTACAAACAAGATGAATCATGCTCCTCTTTTCCTTAAGCCTCAGCACTTTAGTGAAGCCTCTCAGACCGGCGTTGTATGCTCATTACACATCACCCTCGCTGCTCCAGACAATAATGGCCCAGATTTCCACTCGGTTTTAGAAGCGCCACTGCTCCTAAACTCAGAATTACCACGTCTCCTATGGAGCTCTGATGTTTTTTTTGTTTTTTTTTTTTGTTTATTTGTGTGGCGTCGCATGCGGCAGAGTGACATATTAACACAAGGAAAACAAGCAGCTAGGTATGGGTTTATGTTGTAATTGGAGATTCATGTAGAAGAGACGCATTCATCTTCACTGTACCATTTTCCCTGTTGCAGCATCCTATTACTCATCTGCGCCACATGAGCAGATGAGTAATAGGATGATAATGGGCTTGGTAGTACACACACAAAAAGTTGTGTTCCAAGACAGTTGCAGCACAGTGTGGCATCACAAAACATACAAGCCGTTTCGATTTTCCGCAAAGGGCATCTGGCATAATGATATTTTTGTGAAGTTTTCGGTGGCATTGGAGGCAGTTTTATGGGACATGGATGACATGGATTTACTCCCATCTGTGCAGGAGTCTAAAATAATCATTTGTCTGAAGGCAGATGCAAGCGCAGTGTGGCACACATAAACCATTCGAGGAAGCAAGGGGATACAGGCAAAGCTCCATTTGGAATATTGTGGATCATCAAGGTTATGTTAGATCAGGGGTGTCAAACATGAGGCACGGGGGCCAAATGCGGTCCGCCAAAGGGTCCAATCCGGCCCGTAGGATGAATCAGCAAAAATGACACTGAAGATATTAACAATCAAGGATGTCGTAGTCGTTTTTGTTCAGGTTCCACATACAGACCGATGTGATCTGAACTAAAACTAGAAAAGCACTCGGAGAGCGCAGACCTCTGCCAAGGCTGATCAGTGCCCCCCCCCCCGTGGGCCCCCCCACGCCAAGGAGGTTATGTTTTTGCCAGGGTTTGTTTGTTTGTCTGTCCGTTAGTGTGCAACGTAACTCAAAAAATTATGGACAGATTTTGATGAAATTTTCAGGGTTTGTTGGAAATGGGCCCCCCCGTGGGCCCCCCCACCCCCGATCACCACCAAAATTTAATCATTTCTTCCTTATCCCATTTCCAACAAACCCTGAAAATTTCATCAAAATCTGTCCATAACTTTTTGAGTTATGTTGCACACTAACGGACAGACAAACAAACAAACCCTGGCAAAAACATAACCTCCTTGGCGGAGGTAATAATAGCATAATAAACCTATAAATAATGACTCTGAATTTTCTTAGTTTAATGTGAAAAACATAACACTGGGTTACAAAAAAATGTTTTTTTGCAAGTCGTCTAGGTTTTTTCAACTGAATTAGGACCGTTTTGCACCGCTAAAGCCAAAAATGACATCTGTTTTTCTCAATCAGGTCAGGTGTTTTTTTGCTAATTTGATTTTGAAAAATTTGATCTTCTCACAAACTTGATTACATTTTTGTGACTTTATCAGCTGATTTTTTTATATAGTTCTCACCCAAAAAAGGTTTTAAGAGACAAAAAATCATTTTCTAACAGGATGTATTTATTATTGATTATGTATTCACCGCAGATGTAGCAGAATACGTCAGGCTTATTTTTGCAAGATCTTCTAGTCGAAGCCATTTCATTCACCTGTAATATTAAAAAAAACATTAATCATAAATTGGCAAACGTAAAATCTTAAGAACTGGTTTATTGCAAGAAATATGAAAGAATTTTGTATCATATGATGTGAAAATGCCCATAAATGTAAGCAAAAATGTTAAAAAGCCAATATGTAGCATAGTTCAGAAAGTTGACCTGATTGAGCAAAATGAATGTGATTTTTGGATTCAGCACACCAAAATTATCCTAAATCAGCGCAAAAAACTTCAACAATAAATTTGTTGTTGACCAGTGTAACATTACATTACATCTATAACTAAGTAGGGGCAACTCCAAATTTTTATCTTTGTTTTAGTGTAAAAACTTACATTAAATGATGAAAATATTAACATGTACAAACAATTCTTTAACAATAAAATGCAAAAAACCTGAAATTTTGAAAGTGAAATTTTAATTATTAATTATTCTTCCTGTTATTAAATATTTTGTGCCTTTGTAGATCCAATCCGTAATATGCAAGTGTAAATGGTAAATTGAGGCGTAATATTGCTAAAATTGCACTTATTTTTCTCAAGAAATTTCAGGGTTTTTTTCAGGTTATTCACACATATCTCATGGTAAAATGTCACTACTTTTATTTTGGAAGCATTTTACTTATAGACCAGTGTTACTTGACAAATTAACTGAAGATCCTGCCTATATGTGCAGTAAAACATCCTATATCACGTGAAAATCCCCTATAAATAAATCTGAGCAATATGAGTTAATTTCTAAAAACAAGAGTTTTGGCAAAATTGTCATTTTTCCATTTGGCAAATTTAAATTTTTAAGCGCAAGTTATATTCACACAATTTGATACTCAATGCCAAAGCGACTAATGACTCATGGTAAAATGTCACTACTTTTATTTTGGAAGCATTTTACTTGTAGACCAGTGTTACTTAAATTAACTGAAGATCCTGCCTATATGTGCAGTAAAACATCACATGAAAAAACAATTTCCCTAAAAACAAATCCTAAAAGTTTGGGTTCATTTCTAAAACCTTAGAGTTTTGGTGAAATTGTCAGTTTTCCATTAGGCAAATTTTTAATTTTATACACAATTTATATTTGCACAATTTGATACTCAATGCCAAAGTGACTAATAACTCATGGTAAAATTTCACTACTTTTATTTTGGAAGCATTTTACTTGTAGACCAGCGTTACTTGACAAATTAATTGAAGATACTGCCTATATGTGCAGTAAAACATCCTATATCACATGAAAATCCACTATAAATAAATCCTAACAATATGAGTTAGTTTCTAAAAACGAGTTTTGGCAAAATTGTCATTTTTCCATTGGGCAAATTTAAATTTTTAAGCGCAAGTTTTATTCGCACAATTTGATACTCAATGCCAAAGTGACTAATAACTCATGGTAAAATTCTACTACTTTTATTTTGGAAGCATTTTACTTGTAGACCAGTGTTACTTGTAGACCAGCGTTACTTGACAAATTAATTGCAGATCCTGCCTATATGTGCAGTAAAACATCCTATATCACATGAAAATCCCCTCTAAATCAATCCTAACAATATAAGTTAATTTCTAAAAACAAGAGTTTTGGCAAAATTGTCATTTTTCCATTAGGCAAATTTTTAATTTTATACGCAATTTATATTCGCACAATTTGATACTCAATGCCAAAGCGACTAATGACTCATGGTAAAATTCTACTACTTTTATTTTGGAAGCATTTTACTTGTAGACCAGCGTTACTTGACAAATGAATTGAAGATACTGCCTATATGTGCAGTAAAATATCACATATCACGTGACAATCCCCTATAAATGAATCCTAACAATATGAGTTAGTTTCTAAAAACGAGTTTTGGCAAAATTGTCATTTTTCCATTTGGCAAATTTAAATTTTTAAGCTGAAGTTATATTCACACAATTTGATACTCAATGCCAAAGCGACTAATGACTCATGGTAAAATTCTACTACTTTTATTTTGGAAGCATTTTACTTGCAGACCAGCGTTACTTGACAAATTAATTGCAGATCCTGCCTATATGTGCAGTAAAACATCCTATATCATATGAAAATCCACTATAAATAAATCCTAACAATATAAGTTAATTTCTAAAAACAAGAGTTTTGGCAAAATTGTCACTTTTCCATTAGGCAAATTTAACTTTTTAAGAGCAAGTTATATTTGCACAATTTGATACTCAATGCCAAAGCATTTGGAAGCATTTTACTTATAGACCAGTGTTACTTAAATTAACTGAAGATCCTGCCTATATGTGCAGTAAAACATCACATGAAAAAACAATTTCCCTAAAAACAAATCCTAAAAGTTTGGGTTCATTTCTAAAACCTTAGAGTTTTGGTGAAATTGTCAGTTTTCCATTAGGCAAATTTTTAATTTTATACACAATTTATATTTGCACAATTTGATACTCAATGCCAAAGCGACTAATGACTCATGGTAAAATTCTACTACTTTTATTTTGGAAGCATTTTACTTGTAGACCAGTGTTACTTGACAAATGAATTGAAGATCCTGCCTATATGTGCAGTAAAACATCCTATATCACATGAAAATCCCCTATAAATGAATCCTAACAATATGAGTTAGTTTCTAAAAACGAGTTTTGGCAAAATTGTCATTTTTCCATTGGGCAAATTTAAATTTTTAAGCGCAAGTTTTATTCGCACAATTTGATACTCAATGCCAAAGTGACTAATAACTCATGGTAAAATTCTACTACTTTTATTTTGGAAGCATTTTACTTGTAGACCAGCGTTACTTGACAAATTAATTGCAGATCCTGCCTATATGTGCAGTAAAATATCACATATCACATGAAAATCCACTATAAATAAATCCTAACAATATAAGTTAATTTCTAAAAACAAGAGTTTTGGCAAAATTGTCACTTTTCCATTAGGCAAATTTAACTTTTTAAGAGCAAGTTATATTTGCACAATTTGATACTCAATGCCAAAGCGACTAATGACTCATGGTAAAATTCTACTACTTTTATTTTGGAAGCATTTTACTTGTAGACCAGTGTTACTTGACAAATTAATTGCAGATCCTGCCTATATGTGCAGTAAAACATCCTATATCACATGAAAATCCCCTCTAAATCAATCCTAACAATATGAGTTAATTTCTAAAAACAAGAGTTTTGGCAAAATTGTCATTTTTCCATTAGGCAAATTTTTAATTTTATACGCAATTTATATTTGCACAATTTGATACTCAATGCCAAAGCGACTAATGACTCATGGTAAAATTCTACTACTTTTATTTTGGAAGCATTTTACTTGTAGACCAGCGTTACTTGACAAATGAATTGAAGATACTGCCTATATGTGCAGTAAAATATCACATATCACGTGAAAACCCCCTCTAAATAACTCTGAACAATAGGAGTTCATTTGTGCTGAAGTCCAAGTATCTTACCACAGCCACACAGAGCAGCACAGGAGCCTCTTGACACTTTCAGTATGTTGCAGAAAAAAGCAAACCAAGCCAAAAATGAGTCCCTTATATCGCAGAATCCTCATCTTCAACCCTATCTTGGACGAGGGGGGAATCTCTCCAGAGTCTCACATCTGCTGCATCACCAACGACCCAAACCGTCCACAAACACACACATAAACACACAAACACACACACTCCAGGCGTGGACTCATCCAGCTCTCATTACTGCACATCCCATGATCTTCACGGCAAATCTGTTCAGTTGGTGAATACTATCTAATACGAGCGCAACGCTAGACGAAGGAGGCTCAATAGGTCTGTTTGTCTGCTAATGCATTCGGAGGCTGCTAGCTAGTTACCTAGTCTGGTTAATTAACCCCCAGAGCTTTGGTGAGAGCAGAGGCTGCAATCTCAATAGGCCTACTGGGCTCAATCAAGACCACAAACTGAACATTGTATATGGCATAAAAGTGTTGTAGTAAACACATTCTCTTCCCTCTGCCGAACCCTTGGGAGCTCTTAATCAAACCACAATGCACTGTTGGTGCCTTTGTACAAAATAAAGAGGGGAATAGCAGGAAAAGACAGAACGTGGAGCTCGATTCGCAGACTTTTGGCTTCAGTACATGAACTCCTCTGTGACATACCGCACAACTGGACTCAGTGGGACTGTTTTGCCGACGTAATGGGGAGAAATCACAGCGTCGCGTATTGGATTTTACCTTTAATTATGCGATTCACCTTGTACGGCGGTGTTTTGGTCGCGGATAAACGAGCTAAACTTAAAACAATCGGAGTAATCTAATTGATGTATGTTTTGTCATTGGGATCTGAATGCCATCATTAGCAATCTGTTTGATGTAATCGCTGTCCCGTTCAGTGGAATGTAAACATTTTATGGGTCAAATCTGTCCAGGCAGCGTTTTTTTTTTTTTTGTCTTACGTTATGAGTTTAGATGTCATTGCTGTTCTTTTACTTGTACTTTTTTTTTTTTTTTTGAAGACTAATGGGGAATTAAAACCTTTTAATAACTGGATGAAAAATTGTAAATGAAATGAACTTCAGTAGTAAAATAAAAACATCTGGTCTACGTCCCTGAAAAGGATTTGTGTCTGTGCTGCACTTGCAAAAGCTCCATTATGAATAAAGAAGGTCCACTGATTAAATACACATATGGATGTCTGCTGACGCTTTATTTCATCTGTAATTCAAAGGATTCATGTTCTTTTTCTTCTTCTGTCTGTCTATACTGTACGTAAACATACACTAAAAAAAAAAAAAAAAAAAATCCTGTTGTTTTTATGGAAAAAAACTGTCAGCTGATGTTACCAGAACACTACTGTAAAAACCATAAAACAAGTAAATGTAACATTTTAAACATGAACTCAACTAATGTTAATTTTACTTTTTTCTATTTCTTTTGATTTTTTTTTTATTTTTTTTAAGTATGAGAATAGGGTGTTATTTCAACATTATGGTCTTGCAATTTAAATGTCACTGATTAAATACACATATGAATGTCTCCTGACGCTTTATTTCATCTGTAATTCAAAGGATTCATGTTCTTTTTCGTCTTCTGTGAGTCTCTACTGTACGTAAACATACGCAAAAGAAAAAAAAAAAAAAAAGCTGTTTTTACGGAAAAAAACTGTCAGCTGATGTTACCAGAACAGTACTGTAAAAAAGACATCAAAACATAAAACATGTAAATTTAACAATTTAAACATGAATTTAACATTGGATTTTGGTGATATTTATACATTTAAAATGTTAAATTTACTTTTTTAGTACATCTGAATTTTTTTTTGTTTTGTTCTGAAGACTAATGGGAAATTAAAACCTTTTAATAACTGGATGAAAAATTGTAAATGAAATGAACTTCAGTAGTAAAATAAAAACATCTGGTCTACGTCCCTGAAAAGGATTTGTGTCTGTGCTGCACTTGCAAAAGCTCCATTATGAATAAAGAAGGTCCACTGATTAAATACACATATGGATGTCTGCTGACGCTTTATTTCATCTGTAATTCAAAGGATTCATGTTCTTTTTCTTCTTCTGTGTGTTTGCTGGACGTAAACATACACTGTAAAAAAAAAAAAAAAAAATCCTGTTGTTTTTATGGAAAAAAACTGTCAGCTGATGTTACCAGAACAATACTGTAAAAACCATAAAACATGTAAATGTAACATTTTAAACATGAATTCAACTAACGTTAATTTTACTTTTTTTCTATTTCTTTTGATTTTTTGATTTTTATTTTTTTTTTAAGTATGAGAATAGGGTGTTATTTCAACATTATGGTCTTGCAATTTAAATGTCACCACATTGTTTTTCAACGTAGTTTTATTTACTCAAAACAATTGAAATACATAATTTCTACGTATAAATCTGGTTTTGTTAACATGCTCTTTCTGTAAAACTGCAGGTATATTTAATTTAATTGTTAACACAAAAATCTTTAAAAAAAAAAAAAAAAAAAAACTAAGTAAAAATACAATGCAAAGTTGTTTATGTTTTACAACTTTATGGTGTTAATTCAATGGTCACTTTTTACAGTGTACAGAAGTGAAGGCTAAAAATATCAACTGCAGGAAGGAAGAACAAGGAGCGGCAGACGGTAAAGATCATACCAATCATCTATTGAAACTTTCTTGTAAATCACCACAAGGTCTTGCCCCCAGATTACCCAGGACACAGGGAAAAAATGAATAATTAAAAGCCCCCGATGTGAGACTCCTGCATGATGAATGACAGGACGGTGAGTGAGAGGAACTGAGTTTTCAACTTCTTCAACACTTAGAGGAGGCAGTTGAAGGATGGACCGGTGATGTGGACACGTACGGTTTCAGTCGAACTAAGTTAATGGGCTGAGCGACAGGAACAAGAGGGTTCGACTGCATTTCACAGAAGAAGTATGAGCAATAAATGAGGTTAGTATAAATGTAAAGTGGGTCTGATTATGTTGAATGATAAAAACAGGACAAATGTCGGTGTATCTTCACCAGAGGTGATTTCTCACAGACTGCAGTGGAAGCCCAGCTTCCCCTAAAATTACAAAAATTAAATGGTTAAATCTGTTCGGTTGTGTTGACATTTCACTGACTACAAATGTGTTAGAACACGTTCATCTCACAGACGAGTTTGTTCAGAATCAGCTTTATCACAAATCAACGGACTCGATGTTGTTCACTTCTCCTCCATTCCTGTGTCTCTGTTTTCTCCTCCATCTCTGCTCAGTGCATTTGTCTGTAGACGCTCAGCGTCCATGCACTTCAATGGGACTGAGTGGAACAGGTTTTTTCATTGCCTCAAAACTGGATGGTAATTGGATAAATGCCACCATGTTGTCCCGCCCCCGGATGCTCGGCATCTCTGGGTGTGAATGGAGCTGTGGGCGGAGCTCAGCTGGGCTGGATGCTGGGCTTCCATGTGATGATTGGAGGATCAGTCAAAAGGCTGAATCATGTTTGATTGACAGCTATTCTGAGATCTCCTCCTTCACTGACACAGTTCAGTTTAATACCGTCGCACATTCTGCTGCGAAATTGAGAGAAATTACTCCTTCATTTCTTGCACTGTAAATAAAACACACTCATTGTACTTCCTTGTTTCAATTTAGCATAATTTCAACGTTTTCTTGTTTCAGTTCCATAATTTAATTATTTCTTGTTCGAGTTTAATATAGTTTTGTAGATAGTTAAATCAATCAAACTGTTGGCTAGGTCGGAATGACCTAGCTATCAAGTCCCTGGAAAAGACGCCTACTTGGTAAAATAATAATAATAATTTTTGCATATTATCTCCATGAAGTGAGTACGGACTAGTATTACAAACATCACATTGGCAGCATGAAAAGTGTTTTTATTTCATAGATTTCACACAGTATCAGTAAATATATGTTTTTTTTGCTTCAAAAATCAAACACATGGTGTCCAGCTGAGTGGACATTTTTGCAACTCCATAAAAAATAGGTTCATAAATTTTTTTTTTCCATTGCATTGTTTTTGTCATGCATGAAGAGGAATAAAAACGCTCAGGAAAAAAAATCTTAAGGCTCTCGTAATTCATGCATGAAAGGGTTAAACTGATATATCACGGTGGGGTAGATCACATTTCATCACAAAAAATGTTTTCAACAGGGGTGGCCTGCCTTCCCCCGCCATTTTATTTATTTTTGCCGGCACCTCCAGGTCCTTTTGGTTCCTTGAGTTCATTTTTGGTATGTATTGCCATTTGAGTTCATGTAAATTTTTGCGAATGATTTCATTGTTAATTATCTGGGTTACATTTTTTTTTATTTTGATTAATAAAATCCTTTAAATCAGGGGTGTCGAACTCATTTTCTTCCGGGGGCCACATTCAGCCCAATTTAATCTGAAGTGGGCCGGACCAGTAAAAAAATAGCATGATAACCAATAAATAATGACAACTCCAAATGGTTTTAGTGCAAAAAATGTCATTAAATGATGCTAATATTTACGTTTACAAACTATCCAAACAAAAAAGATGAGAACAACCTGAAAAAAAGGAAATTTGTAAAGAAATATAAGAACAATTTTATCAATATTTTGCCTTTACTTATCATTTATACATGTGCATTACAGATCAGATCTACAAAGGCACAAAACATTTAGTAACCGGCAAAATACCGTTAATAAAAATGGCACTTAATTTTCTGTAGACATTTCAGGTTGTTCATATTTGTTCAGGTTATTCACATTTTATTGTTAAAGGATAGTTTGTTAACGTAAACATTTTCAGAATTTAATGTTTTTTGCACTAAATCAAAGAGAAAAAAAATTGGTGCTGTCATTATTTAAAGGTTATTATGATATTATTTTTGAGTTCGATGCTCTAATTTGCACTTTGCCAATTCATCCCGCGGGCCGGATAAGAACCTTTGGTGGGCCGGTTTTGGCCCCCGGGCCTTATGTTTGACACCTGTGCTTTAAATCATTTAATTTCCGTGGTGTCTCCTTTTCCTTTGAGCCAGTTTACTTTCTTATTGTTTGGAGACCGTAACAGTTAGTCTGTCATCTGTTCTAACGTTAGCTAATGATACAATTATACATTTAGACAGTGAAAACACTTCATTTGGGTTCACGGAGGGTTTAACATAGAACAATCCTGCAAAGACGTAATCAAAAATGACTCGTGTACGTATTAATATTTAACCCAATCTTTTCCTGATTTTAACCAAAGTGGGTTTTTTTGGGGTTTTTTTCTTGAACCTGAAAACCTCCTTCTGGTTCTGGAGTCGACCATCCACCCCAACCATAGTCAGGACAGGAAAACAGATCCAATTACATTGAGATTATTTTTGCAGAAATATACAGCGTCAGCATTTTATTTTGTCGAACGGGTTGGGAAGTTTCAGTCACACTTTAAGTTTTTTTTTTCCTCGGTTGCATGTTTCTTTGTACTTTTTACATACTATTTTAAAATTCACGTCTTCTGCATGCATTTAACTACTGTATAATAATACATTCAACATATTCCAACTGAAAAAAAAGTGTATAAAGACAGAACAATGAGATTATATGAACAGTTGTAAGTTTTTACATTTTGCTTCGTATTTGTTTTGCATCTCGTGACATATTTATTTACTTATTTTGGTCTGGTATCGTAATTGTTTTGCATCATTTCGTCAGGTGTATATTTACCAATGTTTTGTTTGTTTTGTACTTCCTGGACATGTAGTTTTGTATTCATTTTGTATTATTTTTGGATGTATTTAGTTTGGTTTGTCTGGCTTTATACAGTATGATTTTATAGTTAGTTATGTGTCGCTAACCATTAAGGCTATTATTATTTAGAAGGGGGCAGGAAATATAACATTTTCTTCATCCTGCTCCTTTTTGAGCATGAATAAATGTTTGTTCACCTGATGATTATTGAATGTCTGCTGATGAAATGCACAACCATGAACAAAATAAATGAAAATGAATGAATGAATGAATATACTGTATGTATAACAGTATTTGTATTTTTCAGTTTTTTTTTGTTGCAGGATGCTTAGGTTAGGTTTCTCAGACTCATATAAACCACTGATATGTTTATAAATTAACCCTTTCATGCATACTGGTCACTACAGTGGACAGCTATTCTACTGCTGTTCTATTGCACTGGTCAACAAAACAATTAATGTTTAAGTTTTTTGAGCTGATTTAGGATCATTTTGGTGTGCTGAATCCAAAAATCACATTCATTTTGCTCAATCAGGTCAACTTTCTGAACTATGCTACATATTGGCTTTTTAACATTTTTGCTTACATTTATGGGCATTTTCACATCATATGATACAAAATTCTTTCATATTTCTTGCAATGAACGAGTTCTGAAGATTTTACTTTTGCCAATTTAAGATTAATGTTTTTTTTTTTTAATATTACAGGTGAATGAAATGGCTTCAACTAGAAGAACTTGCAAAAATAAGCCTGATGTATTCTGCTACATCTGCGGTGAATACACCATTGTACCTAACAGGAATCAAGTCACAAGTTTCATAAAGTGTGCTTACCAATCTTATTTTGATATTAAACATGGTGACCAAGATAAAGTTTACAAAAATGTAATCAATTTTGTGAGAAGATCAAATTTTTCAAAATCAAATTAGCAAAAAAACCTGACCTGATTGAGAAAAACAGATGTCATTTTTGGATTTAGCGGCGCAAAATGGTCCTAATTCAGTTGAAAAAACCTAGACAACTTGCAAAAAATATTTTTTTGTAACCCAGTGTTATTTATTCATGGGTTTTGTTGTTTTAGTTCCATATCAGGACTCTTATGCGTCATCCAAAACACTGCAATACATACGATTACAGTAACTTTGCTGTTCTTCATAAACCTGATCTGCAGTAACATGTTTTAGTGTGACTGTAATAAACAAACATTTATTTATTTATTTATTTAGCATTTCCTCCTGAGACCCAGCAATGCATTTTGTGCTCTGTAGGGGACAAAAGTTTGACAGTTTTACAATAAAAATGCTGACATTCCATTAAAAAAAATCAATCAGTAAATAAAAATAGTTTTAAAAATATATCTGGAAAAAAATGTTGCATGATGCAGTTTCCAATCAAGACAAATTTTAAAGTAAAAAAGCTAAAACTGTCCATTTCCTGGGTCTCAGGAGGATTTTATCTACATGAAATGAGTAATAACTAATATTAGAGTATGATAAAATGTGAAAAAAACAGTAGCAATTTAGCAATTAGTGGCATTAAAAATGTTTTTATTTCATAGTTTTCACATAGTATATCACTTTCTGACGATGATTTTTAAATAAATGTGTTTTTGCTTCAAAACTTAAATGCATGGTGTCCAGCTGAGTGGACATTTTTGTAACTCCATGAAAAATATGTTCATAAAAAAAAAAAAAAGAAAAAAAAAAAGAAAAATTGCATTGTTAGGAGATAAGGAGGAGATGAGGCTTGCGGAATCAGTAACATCTTTTAAATCACTTCTTAAAACACATTTTTATAGAATTGCTTTTATGTGATGTCTACTGCCTTTTTAACCTTAATTTTTAGTTTTAATTTTAAATTTGATCTTGCTTGATAATTAACTTGTTCATACATCTCTCTAATTGTGTTGCTTCTGTTTTAGTGTTTTTATTTTATTTTCTTCGTGTATCCTGCTGTTGTGCCCTCTGTCAAAGCACTTTGTAAACTTTGTTTTTAAAGGTGCTATACAAATAAAGTTATTATTATTATTATTATTGTTTCTTTCATGCGTAAAGCGGAACAAAAACACTCAAGAAAAAAAATACTGACTAAGGTTCTCATAATTTGTGCATGAAAGGGTTAAACTGTAATTCTGTTGTTTGCATCAACAGACCCAGTGTTTACGAACGCAGATACATGTTTGTGTACTGAACCATGGGTTTTTATCAAAGGTTAACACATCTAATCATTAACAACAGTTGTGCAGTATCATCTAAGTTCATGCCTAATATTATGAGGACAATATCTGTATACCCATGAGTAGTTCACTGGCTTAGAAGGGCTTATCATTACACCAGAAAGTACAACAAACACACTTCCATGCTGCTTTTTTCCTGCATCTCTTGACAAAACATTGACAAAGTTCCTCGTTCCACAGTTGTTGCTGGTGGGAAACACAGTTAAATCACAAAAAAAAAACAACAAAAAAAAAAAAAAAATTACATATATATATATATATATATATATATATACACACACACACACACAGGGTGGGGAAGCAAAATTTACAATGAACATTTAGTTGTTTTTTCTCAGCAGGCACTACGTCAATTATTTTGAAACCAAACATATATTGATGTCATAATCATACCTAACACTATTATCCATACCTTTTCAGAAACTTTTGCCCATATGAGTAATCAGGAAAGCAAACGTCAAAGAGTGTGTGATTTACTGAATGCACTCGTCACACCAAAGGAGATTTCAAAAATAGCTGGAGTGTCCATAAAGACTGTTTATAATGGAAAGAAGAGAATGACTATGAGCAAAACTATTACCAGAAAGTCTGGAAGATACTGTTAAAGAAGAATGGGAGAAGTTGTCACCCGAATATTTGAGGAACACTTGCGCAAGTTTCAGGAAGTGTGTGAAGGCAGTTATTGAGAAAGAAGGAGGACACATAGAATAAAAACATTTTCTATTATGTCCATTTTCTTGTGGCAAATAAATTCTCATGACTTTCAATAAATTAACTGGTCATACACTGTCTTTCAATCCCTGCCTCAAAATATTGTACATTTTGCTTCCCCACCCTATATATATATATAAACTTGATTTTGTACCTTTTTCCTCTCTGTGATGCTATTTCGTTTGGTTATTAAAGAACATTTTCCTGGTGAGGATGTGTAAGACGCTGCAGTTACTTTGTCAAATACTATCGTTTCTTTGGCTTTAACCCTCAGACCTCGGCGTCTCCTGTATTTATTCTGTTTTTCTATCACTCTGCAGGAGGTTTCTTAGATTCAGAAGAACCCAAAGTTTCATCTGGTCCTTTTAAAGTGCAGATTTTACATTTTCTTTGTCTGAGAATGGAAGATTTTACTGAAACTGTATAATGTTTCTACAGCGAACACTACAGAAAGTCACCGTTTTAACACATAAAAACCCAGACAGTCACTGCCTACCAAAACCTTCTACTGATCTAAACTGTTTAATAACTATTGATCCACTAATCCTATCAATACATGTCAATAATTGGTGTAAAATACAGTTTGTCATCTTTTCATGGTCATCATTTATGACCCATTTGGACGTTCAGAGGCTCCGTAGTTACCGTGGAAACACCGTCATCTTCTACAACATTAATTCACCAGTAAAACCCACGGAGTTGGATCAATGACAGTGGATGGAAAGACGTGATTTATGTTCAATTAATGATATATTTTCCAGAAAAAGTCATTCTTTCTTCAGTTTTCTCTGTTTCTGATACAATAACCCTCAACTTTAAACTAAGCTTTTATGAACATGTACATGATCAGCAAATAAAATAGGGGAAAATACTAATGTTCACTGAAAAAAACACAAATTACAGAGAATAATATTGTAATAAATGGTGATAAATCACTTGAGAAAGGTTAAATAGAGAGAAAAATTAATTTAGGAACAACCACAAAAGTAGCATTTATAGGTTAAGCTTATAGATGTTTTTTTTTTTTTGTCTTTGTCTAATTAAATGTTAAAAAATGAATGAATGAATATTTATTTCAGTTAAGTACAAAACACATACATATTAAAAAAACAAACAAACATAAAATTAACACAATTGGTAACTGAAAAAGGAAGAAGCTGAAGCCAGAAACTTATTTCTGCTTCTCCTATTCCCATCCTTACTCCAACTCCACACCTGAAGTTGCAGCAGATTAAACTTAAACACAAATTAGTCTACATTCGGTTTCTTAAGTCACTTTGAAATCATATTACTTTCAAAGCCCTTGAGAATTTGACAAATTAAAGCCTTTTTGAAACTACGCAATTTCACTTCATCCTTCAATTTGCTCCATAATTTGACACCAGTAACAGAAACACAGTGATATTTAACGTTTGTTCTTACTTTACATGTTTCAAACACAAACGTCCCTCTTAAATTATAATTCCCTTCTCTTAACTTAAAAATTTTCTTCATACAAACAGGAAGATTTTTACTTTTAGCATGAAACATATATTCCATTGTTTTTAAATATACAATATCAAAACATTTTAGTAAACTAGATTCTACAAAAAGTGGATTACTTGATTGAAGATAATCAGCTTTCTTTATGACTGATTGTTTTTTTTTTGGAGTTTAATTATCGGGTCTATATTAGTTTTATACACATTGCCCCATATTTCCACACAGTATGATATATATGGCATTACAAGTGAACAATACAATATATGCAGACGTTTTTTGTTTAACAAGTCTCGGGTTTTGAAGCTCTGAAATACCACTTCACTCCCTCTCTTCAAATCCAAACTCAAAACCCATCTGTTTAGGACCGCTTTCTCTTTGTGACCACAATAGCATTGTCCAATTTTTAGCCTGCCTTTTGTTTTTTACTCTGTTATATTACTCTGTTTTATTTGCGTGTTTGTTTGTTTGTTAGCATAATAACTTAAAAAGTTATGGACGGATTTTCATGAAATTTTCAAGAAATGATGTCTGCGCTCTCCGAGTGCTTTTCTAGTTGCTTGTTTAATACTCTCCTGTTTACTGTACAGTGTCCTTGAGTACCAAGAAAAGTACCTATAAATAATAATAATAATAATAATAATAATAATAATGATGGATTGGATTTATATGTCGCTTTTCTAGACACCCAAAGCACTTTACATTATTGACCCATTATTCATTCGCTCTCACATTCACACTCTGGTGGGGGTAAACTACATCTGTAGCCACAGCTGCCCATAAAATAAAATGTATTATTATTATTATCATCATCATCATCATTATTATCATTATTATTATTATTAGTAGTAGTAGTAGTATTACTATTAGTATTATTATTATTACAATTATTATTATTTGTATTCTTATTCTTATTATTACGATTATTAGTGTTATTATTATTATTATTATTATTATTATTGTTGTTGTTGTTGTTGTTGTTGTTGTTATTATTACTATTTATTATTATTATTGTTATTATTATTATTATTACTATTTATTATTATTATTATTATTATTATTATTATTATTATTATTATTATTATTATTATTATTGTTATTATTACAATTATTATTTTTATTATTATTATTGGCATATATGGCATTACAAGTGAACAATACAATATATGCAGACGTTTTTTGTTTAACAAGTCTCGAGTTTTATAAAGAATGGCAACAGCCTTGGACATTTTACGTTTGATATATTCTTTTTGTGGTTTCCAACAGAGTTTATGGTCAATAATCACTCCCAAAAAGAAGATGTATTTCTGTTATTGGGGTTAAATTATGGAATGACATATACATTATACATTTAAAATTCATCAATAGTTTTCAATACATTGGTTTGTAAAGATATTTTCCAAGGATACAAGCAGGAATGATTTTTGATGTTTTGATTGGTACAATAAAACTGCTTGCGAGGCGTATATAAGTGTTTAGCTTCTGCCTATTCAGTCAGTTAATTTAGGCCCAATCTCGATTCATCCCTTGGCCCCTCCTTCTTACACATTTATTACACAATTAGAGGTTCAGCGGTGATACAGAATAAGTTCCGTCTTGGTTTTTGAGGGTTAACCTTAGAAAATAAACCTTCATGCTGCTTTTATTATACCGTCTCCGTACCTCAGAGAGAAAGATTTTGTGTAGAAAAATAAAATGGCTTCACTTAAGATCAAGACTGATTTTATGCATTGCACTTTATAGTATGACTGTTTTATTACCGTACACAAAAGGCACATTATCTGCAACTCTAATGTGTCTTGTATCTGAAAGCTGGAGCTGACTATTTATCAGATCATTCCGTGTTTTATATGTGACAGTCCGTACTGTGAATCATACCGGATTTTAGATTAGTCATCCCTTATTTTCGAAGGCAGGAGCTTTGTCGTGCTTTTATCTGTTGAGCGACGCTGCGGAAATTACCAGAATGTCACATATGTAAAAAAGATAATGACGACCAAACTCGCTAAAGTTCAGGTTGTTGTTTAGTTTCTCTGTGAGAACAAAGAACAAGTAAATACTGTGTATTTATATTTTATGAAGCCCCATATCAACTAGAAGTACCTGTTCAGTCCCATTTACTCATATGTTAATAATTTTATGTCGAATATATGATCAAAGTGGAGCATTTTTAGGGTTTTATTATGATGATGATGATGATGATTATTATTTTTAATGTATTTTTATTAAGTCTTTCAAACATACAAAAAGTAAGACAAACACTGAGACATATAGCAGAGGTATAAGACGCAACTAAATAAATAAAATAAAAAAAATAACAATAATAATAAATAAATAAATAAATAAATAAATAAAGGGTTCCACTATGTAATTACCCAATCACAGTAAATACATGCTTCTTTGCTTCAAAAATTAAACGCATGGTGTCCAACTGAGTGGACATTTTTGCAACTCCATGAAAAATAGGTTCATAAAAAAAAATTCAATCGCATTTTTTATTTTTATTTTTTTTAAAGAGGAATACAAACTTTTAGGGAAAAAAAAAATCTTGATTAAGATTTTCATAATTCATACATGAAAGGGTTAACGTAGTGGTTAGATCAAACCAAAAACTAACAGGGATCATTTGATTACCTAGAGTGGAGCATTTTCTGAGTTTTGTTAAAACTTTTTTTTTTTTTTTTTTTTTTTTTAAATCAATGTATTTTCATTAAGTCTTTCTAATATACAAAAAGTAATACAAACACTGTGACATATAGCAGAGGTATAAGACGCTACAAAAAAAAAAAGTCCAGTAAAAATAAGTAAATGAAAATTAAAGGGTTGTACTATGTAATTACCCAATCAAAGTAAATTCATGTTTCTTTGCTTCAAAAATTAAACGCATGGTGTCAAACTGAGTGGACATTTTTGCAACTCCATGAAAAATAGGTTCATAAAAAAAAAAAAGAAAGTCAATTGCATTGTTTTCTTAAAGAGGAACAAAAACATTCAGGAAAAAAAAAATCTTGATTAAGGTTCTCATAATTCATGCATGAAAGGGTTAACTTAGTTGTTATATTAAACCAAAAACACTAAAAGGGATCATTAGCAGAGGTATAAGACACCACAATCAATCAATCAATCAATCAATCAATCAATCAATCTGCAAGCAGCATTGGGTGGGACCTCACCCCATGTGTTCCGCCCCCCGCGACCGTCAACACCTCAGTTCCACTCTCACCTGTCCATCTCGGTAAGAGCCCCCTCCCTTTGGCGTCCATCCCTCCTTTCATCCCTACAGAGCACCTGAGCCTTTCTGCTGAGACCACCATCACCTTTTATTTTGAAAACCCTACTGTGTATATATGCATGTGTGTGTGTGTGTGTGTGTGTTACAGACAGAATCTGTTTGAGTGACTTGAAATTGTACGAACAGTTGAGCATAAAATTCATAATTTACCATTTTTAACAAGGCTTTTATTTTGAAAAACCCTAGTGTGTGTGTCTGTCTTTGAGAAAGAATAATTTTTAATGAACTAAAATTGTGCAAACAGTCAAGTGTTTGAAGAAAAGTTATGTAAATAAATAAATAAATAAATAAATAAATATAAATTAAAGGGTTCCACTATGTAATTACCCAATCACTTCGTACACAGCAAACATTATCCAAAGTCGAGGTGCATTATCAGCTTCTTCTACGTTAAAAATACAAAGATGCTATACCACATTAAACTTCCCCATTGATCCATTCAGTGTGTATCTAATCTTTTCAATTTTAAAGAAAAACATGACATCACATATCCATCTGCCAAAGGAGGAGGAGGGGTGGGGTGGGGTGGGGGGGTATCATTCTTCCAATTTAAAAGAATGAGTGCCCATGCTAAAAGGGAGGAGTAGGAGATACTATTTAATTGTGGTTTTATTAATATTTTTACTTGAATCAAGAACAGGGATGGGAATCAAGAACCAGTTCTCAAAAAGAACCGGTTCCCAGTAGCTCGATTCCTTGGAATCGTCTGCCTGTCTGCTTAACGATTCTGCTTATCGATTCCGCCTTCGTTGTGCATGCGCGATGACGTCACACGTACGCTGCATTGTTTTGGTCCGAACGTAGCCAACATGGCGTTGAGGCAGAAACGGTCTAAACAGACGACACCAGGTCCACTTACTTAGAACACTGTCAAAGCTTCCATGTCTTCAAGGGTGGAATCCCTCCAATATCCTCAAACATTTGTCCACAGCATGTGACTCATTTACAGGAATGTCACGTATTTGATACTCTACTTGGCGGCGCTTGTGAATGTAGCGGCAGAGTGAATGCTGGGCCGGTTCTGGTTCTGGTGTGGGCAACAAACGTCGTAACTCCTCAAATACAAGTTTCCGAAGGGAAGAAGGGAAAGGAAATGAGGTGCACAACAATAGGAGACAAGCCGAGCCGAGTCGAACCGGTTCCACGTAGTAGAAATGCGGCAATAGAGGAATTAGTAAAGAGTCTTTAGTTTCACTTTCACTGCACCCCCCCCACCCCCCCGAACCAGGCCCGGCGTCATCAGTTATTATTATTTGTCCATACTGTATATGATATATTTTCTGTGCGGAGATGGAAATATAAAAGACAGTTAATGCAAACACACCTGTTTGTACTCTTTTATTCCCTCACCCAATGAGAATCGATAAGGAATCGGCTCAACAAGCAATATCGATAATGGAGTCGGAATCGTTAAATTCTTAACGATTCCCATCCCTAATAAAGAATCTGAGTACTTGTTCCACCACTGTGCCTAATTCTATCAACAACTATATTCTCTCTCTGTAGCAAACGGCGGAAAAAGAATCAGAGCATCATTGGATAATAAAAGCATCCATTAAAATGCAAATGCTGATGAAATTCATAGAAGATTTAGCAGCTCCCAAAAGCAAGGTGAGGCCGGGTTCGCAGCTAATTTGAAAGACCCCAGAAGCAGTGGAGGAAAGTATGCGTTCATCTCCATCATGAGCAACACTGACAGACTAATATCAGATGTCAATACCGCCTTAAAACATCCACTGTATCAGCCGAAGCACTCACAGACACACATATGCACAAAAAGCTGTGGTGAGAGTGAGTGAGAACGGTACTTTTCTCACTCTGTAATTGTCAGGTTGGATTATTACACCCAGTCGAGTCCACGTCTGACATTTACAAGTAGATGTTCTCCAAGTTCAGATCGGTTTTCCGTTTCCCTGTGAACTGTTGTAACCTACACCCACTCCTTAAGACGGATAATTAAAGAACGTGTAGTCGATTTCATTATCTAACAAAGACCTGCAATTACCCATTTGTCTTTTTCTGTTTATTTTATGCCACGGAATGAAGGAGAAGAAGTGGAAAGTGGAACAAAACACAGAAACCTGAAACATCTACAGATCTAAACTGTGGACCACTGTGGACCACTGGGGACAACTGGGGACAACTGGATTCAAAAGTGTGGACTTGAAACACTCTCAGTTTTTATTTAATGTTAATAGAGCAAATACAGGGGTTGGACAAAATAATGGAAACACCTTCACCTCAAGATGATAATGCCCCAATCCATACAGCTAGAATTGTTAAAGAATGGCATGAGGAACATTCTAATGAAGTTGAGCATCTCGTATGGCCGGCACAGTCCCCAGACCTCAACATTATTGAGCATTTATGGTCAGTTTTAGAGATTCAAGTAAGACGTCGATTTCCACCGCCATCGTCTCTAAAAGAGTTGGAGGGTATTCTAACTGAAGAATGGCTTAAAATTCCTTTGGAAACAATTCACAAGTTGTATGAATCAATACCTCGGAGAATTGAGGCTGTAATTGCCGCAAAAGGCGGACCTACACCATATTAAATTATATTTTTTTGATTTTTTAAGGTGTTTCCATTATTTTGTCCAACCCCTGTACAACCGGAGATATGATGGTTTGAACTCGGAGCAAACAAACGTGAATAAAAGTATGAAAATGAGGTGTGGGGGGGCGTTAGATTTCTGACCATATCTTCGTCATGTTTTTTTGGGAGGACCCCAGGAAGAGTAGTTGATGTATTGCATCAGCTAATGGGGATCCTAATAAATAAATAAATATTTTGTCCATTTTCAAAACAGAAAAAACTGGCTGAATCTGCGGATTCTAATCCACAGACTGGTAACGCTGCAACCGATTAATCGACTCAAAGTGATCCAAAAAAATCATTCAACCACAATTCTCCTGAATCAAAGCTTTGTTTCCTTCATTTCTCTGCTGTTAAACATTGGTTCCACTGTTGTGTTTCACAAGGACGCTTATTATGACGCGCAAAGAAGCTTCAATTCAGGAAAACTCCAATAGAATATTTCCCTTCAATCAATTCGACTCGATTAATCAAATCGTGAATTTTTGCATTCGCTTCAAGCACCTAATCGATTAATCGGTTGCAGCTCTACAGACTGCATTAGCATTACAGGTAAGGGTGAGGATGCCCCCCACCTAAACTGGATGTGGAAACCAGGAGGAAACGCCTATGACAAGATCTGCTTTAATGTCAAATATTTGAGTATACTTTTAATTTATTACAATTTTAATTTCATATACCTAATATTTGGAACCAATATTCACTTTTAAAGTCTCTGAAAGGGTTCGTTAAGCATAATAACCAATAAATAATGACAATTCCATATTTTTTCCTTGGTTTTAGTTTGAAAAAATAACATTAAATTATGAAAATATTTCATTTATAAACTATCCAAATAAACAAGATGTGAATAACCTGAAAAAAAAAGACATTTCTTAATAAAAATAAGTGCATTTTTAACAATGTTATACCTCAGCTTGTTTATACATGTGCATTATGGATCAGATCTACAAAGCCGTGAATCAACCATGAACTAAATGAAATTTATTAACCCTTAAGGGTCCACGATCACGGCCCCGTGACATTTTCAACACGTCATAGTGTCAGAACAACCGGAGATATGACGTTTAGAAACTGCAGCAAACAAACGTGAATAAAAGTATGAAAATGAGGTGGGGCGGGCGTTTTTTGAATTATATTTCTTATCATATCTTCATCATTTTTTTTGTCCTTTTTCAAATCTGTGGATCCTAAAATACAGACTGCAGTAGCATTTCAGGTAAGGGGGAGAATGACCCCCACCTGAACCAGATTCAGAAACCAGGAGGACTGATGGGGTGAGAAAACGCGTGTGTAAAGATACGCTTTTATGTCAAATATTTGAGTATAGTTTTAATTTTTTTAAATTTTAATTTTATATACCTAACATCTGGAACCAAAATTCACTTTTAAAGTCTTTGGAAAGGTTAGTTAAGCATCTTTGTTTTATTCATGCAATAAATTATATACATTTTTCAAATTGGATTTTTATATTTTTTGTGTTTTTTGGCCGTTTATGTTTTTACTGTAGGTTCGTAGGAACACCTTGCCACCGGAGCTCCGAAATACCACTTCACTCCCTCTCTTCAAATCCAAACTCAAAACCCATCTGTTTAGGACCGCTTTCTCTTTGTGAGCACAATTGCATTGTCCAATTTTTAGCCTGCCTTTTGCTTTTTACTCTGTTATATTACACTGTTTTATTTGCTTTGTGTGTTTGTGTGTTTGTTTGTTTGTTAGCAAGATAACTCAAAAAGTTATGGACGGATTTTCATGAAATTTTCAGGAAATGATGTCTGTGCTCTCTGAGTGCTTTTCTAGTTGCTTGTTTAATACACTTCTATTTACTGTACGGTGTCCTTGAGTACCGAGAAAGGTGTCTATAAGTAATAATAATAATAATAATAATAATAATAATAATAATAATAATGGATTGGATTTATATAGCGCTTTTCTAGACACCCAAAGCACTTTACATTATTGACCCATTATTCATTCGCTCTCACATTCACACTCTGGTGGTGGTAAACTACATCTGTAACCACAGCTGCCCATAAAATAAAATTTATTATTATTATTATTATTGTTATTATTATTATTATTATTATTATTATCATCATTATTATCATTATTATTATTACTACTACTACTATTATTATTACTATTATTATTATTATTATTACTATTATTATGCTTATTATGATTATTACAATTATTATTATTATCATTATTATTATTATTATTATTATTATTATTGTTGTTGTTGTTGAGTGAAAAAATAATAGGCAGTTGATACAGATGAAGTTGTGCTGAAAAAATTAAAAAAAAAAAAAAAAAAAAGAGGTTTTCGGCACATCTAAAGTCAGCTGATTTGACTCTAGTGTTTCTGCGGCCGGAATGCGCACAGTTAAAATCGTAGCTAAGACCTAATCTCATCTCTAGCTGTGAATATGGAATAATGTTCCACAGCTGATGGAAACATATGGAGCAGGACCGCCAAGACCAGCCTCAGTTTATCTGGGTTTATATTACAATGTGTTATGATCCGAAAGCTGCCGGGGGAAAATCTCAAACCAAAAGAAAGACCTAAAAAGCGAGGGGTCTTGGTAGGTGATTAAAAAATGCACTTCTCTCATTCCACCGCTGTAACTTTTTATAGCGTGGTCAACAACTACATCTACAGCACAAGTATATTTATTAAAATTCCAATATTATTTCCACAGTTAAAAAGAAGCTTCCTATAGTTTCTGTTTTATCTGTACACGCATCATTCTTTTCATTTTTAAGTGGGTGAAAAAAAAATCAATGGTATTTTTATGCCCCTGAGCAGTTTTACGCATAAAAAAAAAAAAAAAAAAAAGTTTAGTCATGAGCTCAGAAAGGTTTGGAAAAATGTCAGTGGTTTAAATTAAGCTTAAACTAAGACGCTTTTAATGTCAGCGTGTGATATTTAGAGGGATCTGAACGCAGAAATGGAATTTAATATTCAGAATTAGTGTATAATTAAGTGGAAATGCACTCGAAAGAGACTTTATTTTGTCCTTCACACTGTTTTACCACCATGTTTCTACAGTTACCAGCAGCCACAAGCATCGACTGATCTAAAATGTTTAATAACTGAACCACTTATTCTGTCAATACATGTTCATAATTCAGGTAAAATACAGGGTGTCCCAAAAAACTTTACATCATTTGAGATGTCCATATCAGAGTGACTACATCGTCTGGAGAAATGATACTAAACCTTTAGGAGTCTGAGCCTATTTTGGCCGTTTTTGAGTACTTTTGATTTTTCTCTTTTTATACTATATAAAGAAATGTTTACTATACCCGTGTTTGGTATCTTTTTTTTTTTTCACCACAACTTCATCTATATCAACTGCCTATTATTTTGTCACTTTAACCTACTATATCAACAAAAGGCCAAAAAACACACACCCAAAAAGAAAAAAAAAAAAATCTAATTTGAAAAACTTACGTAATTTATTGCATAAATAACACAAAGATGCTTAACGAACATTTTCAGAGACTTCAAAGTGAACATTGGTTCCAAATATTAGGTATATAAAATCAAAATTGTAGTAAATTCAAACTATGGTTGTTTCATGGCTTTGTAGATCTGATCCATAATGCACATGTACAAATAAGCTGAGGTATAATATTGTTAAAATTGCACTTATTTTACTTTAGAAATTTCATTTTTTTCAGGTTATTCACATCTTTTTTTATTTGGATTGTTTATAAATGAAAATATTTTCATAATTTAATGTTATTTTTTTGCAACTAAAACCAAGCAAAAAATATGGAATTGTCATTATTTATAGGTTATTATGCTTAATGAACCTTTTCAGAAACTTTAAAAGTGAATATTGGTCCCAAATATTAGGTATATAAAATCAAAATTGTAATAAATTCAAACTATACTCAAATATGTGACATAAAAGCAGATCTCCACCCCCAGTCCTCCCAGTTTCTCCATCCAGTTCAGGTGGGGGTCATTCTCACCCTCACCTGTAATGCTAATGCTGTCTGTGGATTAGAATCTGCAGATTTGAAAAAGGACAAAAATAACAAAGATATGGTCAGAAATAACACATTTTCATAGTTTTATTCACATTTATTTGCTCCGGTTTCTAAACGTCATATCTCTGGTTGTTCCAACACTATGACATGCAGAAAATGTCATGTGATTCAGCCACTTGGCCGTGATCGTGGACCCTTAAGGGTTAATAAATCTCATTTTGTGCATGGTTGTTTCATGGCTTTGTAGATCTGATCCATAATGCACATGTACAAATAAGCTGAGGTATAATATTGTTAAAATTGCACTTATTTTACTTTGGAAATTTCAGTTTTTTCAGGTTATTCACATCTTTTTTTATTTGGATTGTTTACAAAATGAAAATATTTTCATAATTTAATGTTTTTTTTTCCAACTAAAACCAAGCAAAAAATATAGAATTGTCATTATTTATAGGTTATTATGCTTAATGAACATTTTCAGAAACTTTAAAAGTGAATATTGGTTCCAAATATTAGGTATATAAAATCAAAATTGTAATAAATTCAAACTATACTCAAATATGTGACATAAAAGCAGATCTCCACCCCCAGTCCTCCCAGTTTCTCCATCCAGTTCAGGTGGGGGTCATTCTCACCCTCACCTGTAATGCTAATGCTGTCTGTGGATTAGAATCTGCAGATTTGAAAAAGGACAAAAAATAACAAAGATATGGTCAGAAATAACACATTTTCATAGTTTTATTCACATTTATTTGCTCCGGTTTCTAAACGTCATATCTCTGGTTGTTCCAACACTATGACATGCAGAAAATGTCATGTGATTCAGCCACTTGGCCGTGATCGTGGACCCTTAAGGGTTAATAAATCTCATTTTGTGCATGGTTGTTTCATGGCTTTGTAGATCTGATCCATAATGCACATGTACAAATAAGCTGAGGTATAATATTGTTAAAATTGCACTTATTTTACTTTGGAAATTTCAGTTTTTTCAGGTTATTCACATCTTTTTTTATTTGGATTGTTTACAAAATGAAAATATTTTCATAATTTAATGGTTTTTTTTCCAACTAAAACCAAGCAAAAAATATAGAATTGTCATTATTTATAGGTTATTATGCTTAATGAACATTTTCAGAAACTTTAAAAGTGAATATTGGTCCCAAATATTAGGTATATAAAATCAAAATTGTAATAAATTCAAACTATACTCAAATATGTGACATAAAAGCAGATCTCCACCCCCAGTCCTCCCAGTTTCTCCATCCAGTTCAGGTGGGGGTCATTCTCACCCTCACCTGTAATGCTAATGCTGTCTGTGGATTAGAATCTGCAGATTTGAAAAAGGACAAAAAATAACAAAGATATGGTCAGAAATAACACATTTTCATAGTTTTATTCACATTTATTTGCTGCGGTTTCTAAACGTCATATCTCTGGTTGTTCCAATGCTATGACGTGTTGAAAATGTCATGTGATTCAGCCACTTGGCCGTGATCGTGGACCCTTAAGGGTTAATAAATCTCATTTTGTGCATGGTTGTTTCATGGCTTTGTAGATCTGATCCATAATGCACATGTACAAATAAGCTGAGGTATAATATTGTTAAAATTGCACTTATTTTACTTTGGAAATTTCAGTTTTTTCAGGTTATTCACATCTTTTTTTATTTGGATTGTTTACAAAATGAAAATATTTTCATAATTTAATGTTTTTTTTTCCAACTAAAACCAAGCAAAAAATATAGAATTGTCATTATTTATAGGTTATTATGCTTAATGAACATTTTCAGAAACTTTAAAAGTGAATATTGGTTCCAAATATTAGGTATATAAAATCAAAATTGTAATAAATTCAAACTATACTCAAATATGTGACATAAAAGCAGATCTCCACCCCCAGTCCTCCCAGTTTCTCCATCCAGTTCAGGTGGGGGTCATTCTCACCCTCACCTGTAATGCTAATGCTGTCTGTGGATTAGAATCTGCAGATTTGAAAAAGGACAAAAAATAACAAAGATATGGTCAGAAATAACACATTTTCATAGTTTTATTCACATTTATTTGCTCCGGTTTCTAAACGTCATATCTCTGGTTGTTCCAACACTATGACATGCAGAAAATGTCATGTGATTCAGCCACTTGGCCGTGATCGTGGACCCTTAAGGGTTAATAAATCTCATTTTGTGCATGGTTGTTTCATGGCTTTGTAGATCTGATCCATAATGCACATGTACAAATAAGCTGAGGTATAATATTGTTAAAATTGCACTTATTTTACTTTGGAAATTTCAGTTTTTTCAGGTTATTCACATCTTTTTTTATTTGGATTGTTTACAAAATGAAAATATTTTCATAATTTAATGGTTTTTTTTCCAACTAAAACCAAGCAAAAAATATAGAATTGTCATTATTTATAGGTTATTATGCTTAATGAACATTTTCAGAAACTTTAAAAGTGAATATTGGTCCCAAATATTAGGTATATAAAATCAAAATTGTAATAAATTCAAACTATACTCAAATATGTGACATAAAAGCAGATCTCCACCCCCAGTCCTCCCAGTTTCTCCATCCAGTTCAGGTGGGGGTCATTCTCACCCTCACCTGTAATGCTAATGCTGTCTGTGGATTAGAATCTGCAGATTTGAAAAAGGACAAAAAATAACAAAGATATGGTCAGAAATAACACATTTTCATAGTTTTATTCACATTTATTTGCTCCGGTTTCTAAACGTCATATCTCTGGTTGTTCCAATGCTATGACGTGTTGAAAATGTCATGTGATTCAGCCACTTGGCCGTGATCGTGGACCCTTAAGGGTTAATAAATCTCATTTTGTGCATGGTTGTTTCATGGCTTTGTAGATCTGGGGGTACGTTTCTGGGTTAAATAGTGAACGCAGCCGTTTGTGCGCCCTTCAGCGCAAATAGAGAGCGAACGATGGGTTGGCGAACGCAGAGGCTTAACGAACCCAAAATCCGTTTCTGCGCTTGTTTCGTTCTCCAAGCCATCGTTCGCTCACTATTTGCGTTGAAGGGTGCGGTAAACAGGTGCGTTCACTATTGAACCCAGAATGAACACTTCCGCTCCTGCTGTGTCAGTCATCTGATCTGACAGCACTATGGGTAGAAGGAAGAAGTATTAGAGGATATCTGTGAGCCCGGATCCGTGACCTCCTCCCTTACCCTCACCTGTCTGGATGGACCTCCTCATCCTCATCTGACTATAGATGGACCCCCTCAGCTGTCTGCCCCCCCCACACACACACACACACTCTGAACTGAACTGAATTATTTACACGTATATATGGTGCATCCGGCTGGACATCTAAGGATGACCCCAGTTCTTCTGCACTGGTGACTTTATTAACAGAACTCTAAATGGTCACTGTTGGTCGTAACCACGGCAACAACAGGACAAACAGATTGTATAGAAAAACGGAACTCTGTTCCTTTCCTCTCATCCACGTGCATATATCTCATTAGGCGTGCGCACGGACCCACACACACCAGCAGGTGTGTGTGTGTCACCAGTTCACTGGCTCTGGCCCCATACGGTTCTCATTCATTCATTCATTTATTCATCTCTCAAAGCCACACACACTTTGTCCTGAACTAATCGATATTTACCTCCGCCAAGGAGGTTATGTTTTTCCCGGCGTTGGTTTGTCTGTCTGTCTGTCTGTCTGTCTGTGTGTGTGTGTGTGTGTGTGTGCAAGATAACCCGGACGGATTTGGATGAAAATTTCAGGAAATGTTGATACTGGCACAAGGAACAAATGATAAAATGTTGGTGGTGATGGGGGGGGGTGCACTGATCTGCCTTGGCGGAGGTCTGTGCTCTCCGAGTGCTTTTCTATTTATCCATAAATCCATAGAAAATAAAATCCAGTGAGCGGATCAGTCCTCACTCGGTAAATTTGTTTTTGTCAGTGCAAAATGTCCATGGAAAAAAATCTGATATCATTAAAGATATTGTCAGACTTGTGTTAAAATCTTCCTCTACAAATGTAAATAATATGTCAAAGGAAATACATGACAGAAACGAAGTGAAATGAATCTACAAGAATACATCCTCCTTCTAACATGGACCTCTGAGGTCCGCGTTAAAATCAGCTTTTTAACGAGGAACTGGGCGAGCGCTCACTTTTAATGAACTAGCCCAGAAATGGGATAGCGCATTTTGCGTTGCGTTGAGGTTAACGAACTAACGAATGAACGCATTTTGCATTGCACTAGTTGTTAACGAACAAAGAGCGAGCCCAGAAACGGGATAGTGCAAAATGCGTTAAATAGACGCATTTTGCGTTGCGCTGGGCTTAACGATTTAACGAACTAGTGCAGAAACGCACCCCTGATCCATAATGCACATGTAGAAATAAGCTGAGGTATAATATTGTTAAAACGACACTTATTTTTCTTTAGAAATTTCAGGTTTTTCAGGTTATTCACATCTTTTTTATACGGATAGTTTGTAAATTAAAATATTTTCATAATTTAACATTACTTTTTCAACTAAAATAAAGCAAAAAATGTGGAGTCGTCATTATTTCTAGGTTATTATGCTATTAAAAAAATGAGTTTGACATGTCTACACTAAACTCGTACATGCTATCGTGTTGCATAGGTAGATAATTCAATGAGCCTGGATGGAAAAAGCGGGGCTCAGTTCTTATCGATTGTGTTGGAGTCACTCGACATCCTCAAAGCCCCGTTCTTCAAAGATGTTTACAACCCATACAATAATTACTATCCTCCGTTTTCATGTTGGAATGTTATTGTCGGATAGAAAACATGGATACTGCAGTTCACCTCTTTCTCTGCCTTAAGGCAAATTAGTGATAAATATTTTGTAGTGAAATGGATTAAATTGAAATAAACTATTGCCTGAAGCCAAAATGCAAACGCAGGACATAATGTGGAGTGATTCTTCTATTAGTATTAGCAGTGTGAAACCCGTAAAACATGACTATTTACAACAAGGGTTTTATTTCCACTGCAGCATTTAGCCTGAGTCTGTTTTCAGAGTTAAAAGAAAAGAAAAAAAAAAAAGTTTCAACAATTGATTTTCTTTCATGCAATAAAACCCAGTTCAAATGTTATTTAACTAATATTATCATTATGTTTTTTTATGTTCATGCCAGACGAGTGAATATTAACCCTTTCATGCATACTGGTCACTCCAGTGGACAGTTCTTCTCCAGCTGTTCTCTTGTATATTCACAGGTTTTGTTGTTTTAGTTCAGTTACAGTTACAATACAATAAAACTAATCAAGTAACATCAGATTTTTACCAACAAATCACCTATACCTAAAAGAAATCTGAGGAAAAACCCTGAGTTACACTGTTAAAAATGTAAAAAGTAATGTCACTATTATAAATTAATGTAATGTAACTGATTACTTGACTGCTTTTTTTTTTCTTTTTTTTTTTTTTTAAATCAATTTAACTATTTCTGTGAAGCCCTGTGAGGTGACTGTGTTGTGATTTTGGGCTCTATAAACAAAATTTAATTGAACTATTTTTTTTTTTTTTTAATATTAAATTGTGCATGTACTTAGTCATCAGGGAAGACAGACACGATACACAAAGAAAATAATAATACAACAAACCTACAGACCTATTAAACATAAAAAAACAAAAAAAACCCCAACTAAATAAATAATAATATCAATTAAAAGTTAATATAATATATATTAACAACAAATGTCTCCATCCAGACGACATAGGAGACAGGACACTGTTGTTGACAATTGAGGAAAAAAAGATTCCATTGCTGATAAAATAAATTAATTTGTCCACAAACAGAAAATTTAATCTTTTCCAACTTTAAAAAGAACAGTAAATTATGCATAATTGAATTATTTAATTTCTCTAAATTCCAACAAAGATAGTATTAAACCAACACTATGTGTATGTTGTAATTTATTGTTTAATTTCTGGTAGTAGAAAGGGTTGGTGTGGCTTCCTGTTGTGTTCTTTATATATATTTTATTTATTTATTTATTTATTTATCAATTTATTTATTTATCATGACACATATTGAACAAACCTGCGCTGCCGTAGTATTTGTATTCCTTTATTTAACACTTGAATTGTCATATATGGTATGGATCGGCACCTGTTACATTGCATTTTACACTATTTTTCCCTTATATTATTAATGTTTTGGATTATTTTGTGACATTTTTTTCTTTTTTCTAAAATGTTTATGTTTTTTGGCTGCATTTTAACATCAGGACATGGACAAAAGATGAAAATTATTGTTTTTATGACGACAAACTCCACCTCTTTTACAGTTTCCTATCTTTTTGTTGATTAATGAGCTTTGTTCTTGCCAAATAAACACAAATACCAATGTTCAATTTCACATTTAATTAGAGATTTCCTCTCAGTATCTGATTATGACTACATATTTTTTTTTAAATTTTAATTAATATGTTTTTGTAATTACAGTAGTTTCTCTCCAACATGATCATATGTTCGTTGAATATAAAGCTGCAGCGTTTCAATCACAATGAGAATTATCTGTGAAAAATATCTTTAAAGCATGATTATATTTGAATAAATGTAAGAAATTCCAAATATGCACCTGAGGTAGGATTTGTTTTCCTTTATTTAACACTTGAATTGTCATATATAGTATGGATCGGCACCTGTTACGTTGCATTTTACACTATTTTTCCCATTATATTATTAACGTTTTGGATAATTTTGTGTCATTTTCTTCTTTTTTCTCAATTATTCATGTTTTTTTGGCTGCATTTTAACATCAGGACATGGACAAAAGATGAAAATTATTGTTTTTATGATGACAAACTCCACCTCTTTTACAGTTTCCTATCTTTTTGTTGATTAATGAGCTTTGTTCTTGTCAAATAAACACAAATACCAATGTTCAATTTAACATTTAATTAGAGATTTCCTCTCAGTATCTGATTATGACTACATATTTTTTTTAAAATTTTAATTAATATGTTTTTGTAATTACAGTAGTTTCTCTCCAACATGATCATATGTTCGTCTGAATACACAGCTGCAGCATTTCAATCACAATGAGAATTTTCTGTGAAAAACACCTTTAAAGCACGATTATATTTGAATAAATGTAAGAAATTCCAAATATGCACCTGAGGTAGGATTTGTTTTCCTTTATTTAACACTTGAATTGTCATATATAGTATGGATCGGCACCTGTTACGTTGCATTTTACACTATTTTTCCCATTATATTATTAACGTTTTGGATAATTTTGTGTCATTTTCTTCTTTTTTCTCAATTATTCATGTTTTTTGGCTGCATTTTAACATCAGGACATGGACAAAAGATGAAAATTATTGTTTTTATGATGACAAACTCCACCTCTTTTACAGTTTCCTATCTTTTTGTTGATTAATGAGCTTTGTTCTTGCCAAATAAACACAAATACCAATGTTCAATTTCACATTTAATTAGAGATTTCCTCTCAGTATCTGATTATGACTACATATTTTTTTTAAATTTTAATTAATATGTTTTTGTAATTACAGTAGTTTCTCTCCAACATGATCATATGTTCGTTGAATATAAAGCTGCAGCGTTTCAATCACAATGAGAATTATCTGTGAAAAATATCTTTAAAGCATGATTATATTTGAATAAATGTAAGAAATTCCAAATATGCACCTGAGGTAGGATTTGTTTTCCTTTATTTAACACTTGAATTGTCATATATAGTATGGATCGGCACCTGTTACGTTGCATTTTACACTATTTTTCCCATTATATTATTAACGTTTTGGATAATTTTGTGTCATTTTCTTCTTTTTTCTCAATTATTCATGTTTTTTTGGCTGCATTTTAACATCAGGACATGGACAAAAGATGAAAATTATTGTTTTTATGACGACAAACTCCACCTCTTTTACAGTTTCCTATCTTTTTGTTGATTAATGAGCTTTGTTCTTGCCAAATAAACACAAATACCAATGTTCAATTTCACATTTAATTAGAGATTTCCTCTCAGTATCTGATTATGATTACATATTTTTTTTAAAATTTTAATTAATATGTTTTTGTAATTACAGTAGTTTCTCTCCAACATGATCATATGTCCGTCTGAAAACACAGCTGCAGCGTTTCAATCACGATGAGAATTATCAGTGAAAAATACCTTTAAAGCATGATTATATTTGGATAAATGTAAGAAATTCCAAATATGCACCTGAGGGAAACGTTAATTATTTGTTCACTGGAGCGTGAGGCGGTTAATGCTGTAAAGAAACTTTTCTCATTAAAACAATTAAGAAAACTCCAGGCTGAAGTCTATCTCTCAGAGGAAAAATATCCGAGGTGTTTCCTTTTGCACTAATGTTTCTGTTAATATAAAGAGAAAAATAGCCAAATAACCTGTATCTGTATTTTCATCTTAGTTCCCTGTAGCAATAAACCAGCATCCAAAGTGGAAAAAAAATGTCTGTAATTGTTGAGTTTCATAAGTTACATTTACACATGAGAGAAATTAAAAAAAAAAAAAAAAAAAAAGGTTTGGTCTCGAAAGAAGAAAAATGGAGTTCATAGACGGAAAAGACAGCAGGTAGCTAAGTCCCTAACATGCAGGACATTTACATATACATTTTCTCATATTAACTCATTTGCATATATTGAGAATATGATAATATCCATAGCACACGAATGACAAATAGATCTATCACAGGTTCATTTAGATGTTCGTTTTCGTGAGCGCTGGCTGTGTGATTAAGTGTGTTATGAAAAGGAGAAAAAAAAGCCGAATAATACCAGCAAAGATAACACAAAATATTATAAAAACATCATGTTAAGGTGCTGTTAGCGCTCACTGGCATTTATGTGATTAGTAGAGGTTGAAATTATCAGCTCTGTCCACCGCCATCGAGCCGCGCCCCCTGCCTTAAAGATCTTTCCCGTTCAATTTAACGCCATGTTGCCCCCGTCCTCTTTAACTATTTGCCTGTGCCTTTCGGAGGCAGCGCATCACTTCTGCTTCCTCATTGGACGGGACACCGCGCAGTCCGAGCTGCGATGGGTGACCATTACCTCCCACCCGACTTCTGCCGCTTGGCTTAGCTCGGATTTAATTAACTCCGACCGGCCTTAGTCCCGGGGTGACGACTGCCGAGGACGACCCGCCGGGAACCTCCGATGGAGAATATGAAGGAAAACAGAAATGTGAGTCTGTGATCCTGATGTCACGGCTGGGGAGATGCACAGAAAGCAACGTCGGGATTATACTGTGTGCCTTTTTCCCCCACAGCACACTACTTTTATTCTTCTGGTTTCCCTAAACTCCCTTCTCCCAGCTCCCGCTCTGATTTTTCAGTCCTGCGCTTAATTAGGCCCTACAGTTAAACAATGCTCTCAGCTTCTGAGGGTCTTACTTTACAAGCATTAAGAAAGAGAGGGAGAGGAGAGAGGGGGAGATTCATATTCAACGCACATAAAACTGTAAGAAAAAAAACAAAAAAACTCTGCTGACACACCATAATTCACCGCTGGCTCTGTAGCTTCCATTTGTGGGTGGAATTCAGCTCCTATACACAAATCCACGCACATATCGGCGCTAAAAACATGTCTAAAGCTACATTCACACTGCAGGTCTTAATGCCCAATTCCGATTTATTGCTCAATTCTGATTTTTTTGGGCGCTTGTTCATATTACACTTTTTTTTCTTTTTTTTTTTTTAAATTATACATTTACATAAACATGTACTTATACATAAGGAACCACACAGACACAATATATACAAAGAAATTATACAACAAACCTCTCAAACCAATTAAACCCCCCAAAAAAAGAAGAAAAAAACAAAAACAAAAACAAACAACAACAAGATAAACTAGAAGCACTCAGAGAGCGCAGACCTCCGCCAAGGCAGATCAGTGCCCCCCCCCCCCCCCCCCCCCCCCCAATCACCACCAAAATTTAATCATTTGTTCCTTGTGCCACTATCAACATTTCCTGAAATTTTCCTCCAAATTCGTCCATAACTTTTTGAGTTATCTTGCACATGGGCAGACAAACAGACAGACAAACCAAAGCCGGCAAAAACATAACCTCCTTGGCAGAGGTAATAATGTTATCAACTCCTCTTTACAATACTCAGGGCTGATAAAGAGTTAATATAATGTAAACTAACAACACATTTCTCCGTCAAAAGGACATCGGAGACAGCAGGACACTCTTGTTGACAGTAGAGAAAGAAAGATTCCATTGTTGAAAACAAATTAATTTGTCCACGAATGGAAAACTTAAAAGAAAAGTAAAAAGTAAAAAGAAAAGTAAAAAGTATGAACTGAATGCGACCTTGAAGTGACCCGCATGCGCAAAACAGGCTCGGATGTAATTAGGAATGAGGAAATATGCCATGTCACATGATTATATCTGGAAGGCTGTGTGGTGTCAAAAAAATCCGTATTTTAATCAAAAGTATTTAACCTGTGTTCATTAAGTATTTAACCTGTATTCATTTGCATGCCAGAAGTTATTCTTAGTGTTCCTAATGTGTGGATTGTACCAGAGTAGCTGACTTTTTTCCTGGGAGACCCTCGAAAGAACGAACACATGAAGCCATCGAAAGAACCTGTGAAATGGTGGAAAGTTACAAAATGGGGCGGGCAGAAAGAGCATGTGAGCTCATGGAAAGTTTCGGCGAACGTGGTGTACAAGAGAAGTACACGTGAGGGAAAATTTTGGACGTTCTGGGAAATAATTTACATTTTCTGGGAAAAAGTTTAATATTAATATATGATAAATTAATTCTAGGAATCAACTGCATATGTATATTCTCTGACCAATCCTGATTGACACTAAGAAAACCATACCCTATCAGAGACAAGCTAAAAAAGGGGGTTTCCGACGTGACTAGATTAATGTTCAAAATATGATGAAAAATGAGTATGGTTTGTCGCTAAACCCAACCTACTTCTGATAACATAAAAATGGTCTCCTGGGGCAAAAAAGTCAGTTGCTTCTGCGGATGTCAGCTCAGTGTTTATTTTATGCATGAATAAACACTTTGTGCGGCTCCAATTCTGCTCGATCTCTGACTCTGACTTGACTCTGTGTGCATTTATTTGACGAAGCTCCACTACGTAGATGGGAGTACAGAGACGTAAATTCAACATGTCAGAGTACAGTGAGGAAGAGCGTCAAAGGGACCAAAGATGTCTCCCACCTGCGGCCGTAAATTTTTCACAACAGCTGCGCCATTTTGAACTTACAAGCTATCGGTTGCTATGGGCAACAGCAAAGTACCGATGTGCAGGAAAGAGACGTATGAGTCAAGATTTGAGATTTTACAAAATGGATAAGGCGGTGGCGAAAGCAAGGGGTCCCTATAGAGAGAATCTGAACGCAACTGCTAAGGAAAGGTATTTGGAGAAGATCGGAAACATGAAGGATATAGACCCTACGAACTACCGGTGTTCACCAGCGTCCGACTGGTCCCTGCCCCCCTGTACCTACATGCCATTATCTCCTTTTGGGCATAAGTTACTACACTGGAAAATTTCAAAAACTTCAAGTCCCTTTGACAGCTATGAACAGTTCTGCTGTGGCTGGGTTCGAGGTTTTTTATTTTTTTATTTTTACCTTTGTTTAACCAGGAAGTCCCACTGAGATTAGGAATCTCTTTTACAAGGGAGAACTGGCCGAAGTAGCAGCCATACAAAGTCCAAACAACATAAAACACATACATGATACACAATGAACAATAAAACACAATAACAACTATAAAACCATAATGGCATCAAGAAAAACAGTGAAATTCCTCCTTCACTGCACTCTCCATGATACTTTTTTTTTTTTTTTTTAACTTTTTATTTAGATTTTTGCATAACATAAAACAGAACAAAACATCTGCGACAAGACATAAATAAAAAATAAAATAAATAAATTATACCACATAGTATTATTATTGTTACAAATATTATACTACATCTGTAGATACATTGCCAAGTATCGAAATATTCATATATTTGTATACATATGCACATATCTATATAAATACAAAACACCTCATGTCAGGCCTTATAAGAGCAATTCTCGTTAACAACTGTTGCATCATTCCAATAATACGTTGAATGATTAGCAGTGTGATTGGTACTTTTAGTATGGTATAGCTTGAAGTGATTGATGATTATGATTTTGATGACTTAGATGATCTTGATGAGGATTTGATGGTGTATGAAGAAAGCAACGTGTAATCCTGTCAAATTAACAAAAATTGTGAAACTGGAAATTACTGTTCTGACTGATGTCCAAAAGCAGATAGATCATGGGTGGATGTTTATAGTATTTTTTTCCATAGTATTTTGCTATTTGTCCTCCAATGTCAAACCTGATCTAAAAAGAAAAAAGAAACAAAGTCTGGAAATTTGGCTACATATAATTTATCTGGAGAATATCTGGAGAAATATGGCTTAATTTAGGTTGTCTATGGGTTGATAATCATTTATAATCATTTATTGATACTCGTACGTAAATTTTATGTTTTTGCATGATTGATTCGGTTGAATAATCAAAAGGGAGGAAATGTGGTGGAAAAATTTACTTTTTATATTTTATACTCTTTATATTTTATACTGTTAGTACATCTTCTTTTAATGCTGAGTCATTATTCATTATGTGTGATGTTTACCACTCTGTAACACCCCCGACCCAGGAACGGAGTTCTCGCCTTGAGTTAAAACCCAAACACCTAAATGTCTGAATGTGTAGATAGAGGATGGCGCCTGCACTCCAGATTGGATCCAAGCAAGGTTAGAGTGAAGAGGTCATCATGACCTCTTCACGGAGCAGAGAAGGAGTAGTAGGGAGTGGTATGATGTACGTAAGGAATGACATCATAGTTTGAGGGGGTTGGATTTGGTTCTATATAATCTTTAGTTTTCTCTTGTTTAATGAGACTTCACTTACAGAGTTTCTCTGTGATTGACTTCTCAATAAATGCATTTATTTATTTTAACTCTAACTTTCTCTCCTCCTCTTTGTGTGTGGGTTATCAGTTGAACATTTCCATAACACAACCCAAAAAGTTTAATTATACAAACAGTCTTGACCATGTGCCATCTCTGCTTAAAAAGATCCATTTTCATTTGTATTGATGCGGCCATTCTTTCCATAGTGTACACTTGTTTCAGTCTTTGTTTCCATTCTATTACCGTTGGTGATTTGACACTCTTCCAATTTACTGTTACTATTTTTTTAGCAATCAATAGTAAAATATGTAAAATATATCTCTGCTCTGCATTAAAATCATTGACCGGTATGACTCCAAGTAAATAGAACAAAACATTTGAAGGGACTTCTCTTTTTTACAATTCTTTCAATTTCTTCTTAGGTATTTTTCCAGTATATAAACTCCATGATACTTTTAAAATCATTACTAGAAATGAATGTGTGTAGTTTTACAGTTTTTTGAAGATTACTCCACGACCATGGTGCATGGTAGGAAAATGCAGTTTTTCCAAAGTGTCAGAACTCAGGGAACAGTCAAAAGCAACCACTTGGAGAAAAGTAAATGAAAACTACTAGAGCCAAAAGAAAGAAGATTACTGAGGTATTCTGGGAGTTTACCCAGCAGAGCTTCATAGATGAACATAAACCAGTGTTTTTGTCCATGGATGGTTAATAATATCCAGCCCCCGAAGTCACAGAGAATGCAGTGGTGAGTGACAGATTTTGCATTCCAAATAAAACGTAAAGAAGCGTGATAGACTGAATCGAGGCTCCTTAAAGTGGAGGTAGCTGCGATAGTTTGGCGATCTACGCTGTAAGCCCGGAATTTGTATTTACTAAAATGTTTTAATTACAATGCACTTAAATGATTTAAGTTTTATGATGTTACTATAAAATGTTCAGTATATTCTACTAATTTGTAGACATAGTTGAAAGTACGAAAAAGTTTAAGTTGAATGGAATTAAATCACTCAGTTTTAGTCATGACCACACCTTTTTATCTTCGCATTGCATTGTGGGTATTGGGCATGTTGTTGAAAATGTGTTCTTTTTCTGTGCAGGGGTTCAGCGGGGTTGTGGTGTTGGTGTTAATTTGAATTTAATGTGTGTATGTCAGTGTTTACTGGCCTTTTTGTGTTTGTTTTTGTATTTTTGTAGAGCTGCACCATGAGTCAGAGCCAGAGGAAGAACTATGGCTTTACTGTTCATCTAAAACTGTTATTATACATGAAAAACTTAATGTCTTGCCAAATTAAAAGCACTTCCTGTACTGGCAAATAACATCGAACTAACTGCCATTTATGCTACAATATATTAGGCTGAATAATTTCATAACTATTTTGGTCAGGAATAAGATTTTAAAAGTTTGATTAACTTAAAAAAAGTTGTTTAATCAATGATAAATTAATCTGGCTGCAATTGAGAAAACTAGTCAGTGTAACCTAAAATGCAGAGTTGAACGGTTGGATAGTGGGGTTGATTTTACGACAGATTTAAAGTGCAAATAACTTGTCTTTTAGTGTTTTCTACTTAATAGTTTAAGTTCAATACTTTTAGCATTAAAGTTGAACCTACTTAAACCAATTGATTAGTCGATCATTACTCAAATCATTTAAGTGCAATCACTTGTCTCAAATTTTTGGAGTAAACCCTACTTATCCGGGCTTACAGTGTACAAACCCGATGACTGAAAACACCGTGGTGCTAAAGGTCAGCCCGTGGATAGTGCAATGTTTACGTGTGTATGGGAATTATAAATGCATTAAACTAGTCAGAAACTCTAAATAACGTACCTCCAGGTCTCTATGTTTGCTGTGTCAATGACGGGAGTAACTGGAAAGGTCAGAAAAATGCGACCTGGCAGCTCAGACTGCAGTGGCATTTTTAAAAATCCGATATGTATCCGATTCAGTACCACATTTGAAAGTGGCCAAAATCAGATTTGAAAAGATTCCATGTGACTTGTGTTGTTCACACTAGTCGCTTTTCCACTGACCCTCAAATTGCGTGAATATAACTTGCGTATAAAAATTAACCTTAATGGAAAAATGACAATTTCACCAAAACTCTTGTTTTCGATTCAAAGTTTTTGCGCTGATAAGAGGTGTTTTTTTTTTTTTTTTTGGGTGTAGCGCAAATGGTATATCATGCAAAACTGCAATGGAAAGACCTTTTTCTGCAACTAGTCAGGTGAGTTAAAAAAAACGAATTTTGACGGACGTTACAACAAGCATAGAAGAAGAGTTTTAAAAGAAACATGGTGCGGTATGTGTGGACACACCAGGAAACCAAATCATTTTTTAAATTATATATAATAAAAAAGAATATATCTGTAAATCAACACAATATTTACGTTCGTCGCCATGTTTATGGAATGACTTCTCGTGTCATCTCGTGGTAATAAATAAACAAATCACTGCATTTGTGATTTAACCCTTTCATGCACAGTGGTCACTCCAGTGGACAGTTATTCTCCAGCTGTTCTCTTATATATTCATGGATCACAGTGGATACTTATGCACCATCCCATAATACACTGCAATTCATACCGTAACTGTAACATTCCTGTTCTTGATAAACCTAATCTCCAGCAATATATTTGAGCGTAAATTAATTGCTAATTATTAGACTGTAATGAACAGTTTTTTTTTAAGTTGTTGTGTTTTGTTGTTTTTTGCATATTATTTGAGTGAGTAATAACTACTATTATAGTATGTTAAAATGTGAGAAAACATCAGATTAGCAACATTAAAAAAAAACATTTATTTCATCGTTTTCACACAGTGTGACAGTAAATGCATGGTTTTTTGCTTCAAAAATTAAACACATGGTGTCCAGCTGAGTGGACATTTTTGTAACTCCATGAAAAATAGATTCATAAAAAACAAAAATTTCAATCACATTATTTTTTTCATGCCTAAAGAGGAATAAAAACACTCGGGGAAAAAAATCTTGATAAAGGTTCTCATAATTCATGCATGAAAGGGTTAATGGAAAAACCGACATTACGTACTTCTGGTTTTTCGACATTTAGTAAATATCGGTAAAGTTTTGCGCAGATGTCCAATGGAAAAGCACTACTGTCATGACAGAATCTGACCTGAGTCACATGGGGGGTGGGGGGGGGGTCTGATTTGGGCCACATTCGCCTGCAGTCTGAACGTAGTCTAATACACTGGTGTTGGGGGGTGGTCCGGTGCAGTATTTAAAAGGAACATGAGAGTGGCGTCTCCATTTAGAAAGACTTCATCCGCACGTTCCGGCCTATGTTCTTGTGATCCATGAGGACTCCTCCACAACAGTGTCAGCAGCGCTTGACAAATGTGCGAGTCCTGCAAAACGCTTGTACAAGCACAAACATATCGGGACTATTTATCTTCCTGCTGGAAAATTTATCAGAATATGAAAGCATATCAACCACATCCATTTTGTTTGGAATCAAATCTGACAGTAACGGGCAGACGTTGGCCAGATGATAGATGGGAAAATGTAAAAAGAAAACAGAAAATAGCAATTTCACACTAAAATTATTTCATGTTTAATATCCGGTTGGTCTCCTTCCAGCTATTCACATTTCAGTTGTGAAGAAGCAAATCTAAAGTTTGATGTGCCTTGAAACAACTGTGGTCACAGATACATCACTGACTCATGCGCAGTAAAAATGTATTACCCTGTGGATACACGATGCAAAACCTCACATCAATCAAACACATGCAAACACACATGTACTATTATTATTATTATTATTATTATTATTATTCCATGACTGAACCCTTTATCCTCACACACATACTGTAACGTTCAGCTGCTAAGTTTCCTGTGGGTGTTTTCTTTGGTTTCATAAACTGTAACAAGGGTGACTTGTCCTTGTCCTGGTTCGGTTCCTATATGTCCTATAGTAACGGCTGGGACTTTTATAGCTCTGACCTGTGGCTATTGAAAAATGTCTTGTCATTTTATACCAAAGTTCAAGACCTAAGGCAGTGTTTTTCAACCTTGGGGTCGGGACTCCATGTGGGGTTGCCTGAAATTCAAATGGGGTCACCTGAAATTTCTAGTAACTGATAAAAACAAAAAATAAAACCTGCTAATAACAAATATATGGTGAGTTGACAAAGACAATCCCAATACATAACAGCTGAAGCACTGTGGTTCTGTTTATCTGTCAAATGTTCATTGTGGTCAGTTTCAGATGCTGCAGCTCTTTCATAAACACTGGTTAACAACAAATTTATTGTTTAAGTTTTTTGAGCTGATTTAGGATAATTTTGGTGTGCTGAATCCAAAAATCACATTCATTTTGCTCAATCAGGTCAACTTTCTGAACTATGCTACATATTGGCTTTTTAACATTTTTGCTTACATTTATGGGCATTTTCACATCATATGATACAAAATTCTTTCATATTTCTTGCAACAAACGAGTTCTGAAGATTTGACTTTTGCCAATTTTTGATTAATGTTTTTTTTTTAATATTACAGGTGAATGAAATGGCTTTCACTAGAAGATCTTGCAAAAAGAAGCCTGATGTATTCTGCTACATCTGCGGTGAATACACCATTGTACCTAACAGGAATCCTGTTAGAAAATGATTTTTTTTCTCTTAAAGCCTATTTTGGGTGAGAACTATATAAAAAATCAACTGATAAAGTCACAAAAATGTAATCAATTTTGTAAGAAGATCAAATTTTTCAATATCAAATTAGCAAAAAAAACCTGACCTGATTGAGAAAAACTGATGCCATTTTTGGATTTAGCGGTGCAAAATGGTCCTAATTCAGTTTAAAAAATCTAGACAACTTGCAAAAAACATTTTTTTGTAACCCAGTGTAATTCATAGTTTGAGTTCTTGTTTGTTCAGTATTAATTGTCAGCCTTGTAAATCCAAGCTGGACTGACTGTACATATCCTGACCAAGGAAAATCAAATTCTCACTTTGTGCAGTAATCTACACCTGGCTTTTCTGCCTCCGTCCATAATAATATGCATTATATAGACTAAATGTCACCTAAAATTAACGTTTATTTGCAACATAGTATAGCAAACTATAATAAATTAAATTTAGCAAAAACTTCTGGGGTCACCAGAAATTTTTGACGTTAAAGTGGGGTCACAAACCAAAAAATGTTGGGAACCACTGACCTAAGGAGTACATTTCATGCAGTGTGTTAAAAAAAAATATATATATATATATATATATATATATTTTTATGAATGATATTATATTTTCAAACAGCTGCTTTTCAATGACTTTGAGCAGAAAAATACTACAGCGGTGAAACATAAAACTACAGACGGTAGTTGAACCACATTGCAATGAATAGGTTTGTGTTTTTAAGACGTGGAAACGCTTTGGACAGTCTTAGAGAAAACGGCGTTTGATTAGATGCTGAATGTTGATGTGGAATGCACAACTGGTAGTAAAAAAGTACTGTGCATGACTAATATTTAAAGTAGTAGTATTGGGGGCAGTCTTGAAAGGTTCTGTACTAAACCTACACTAAACACACGACGTCCAAAAAAAGGAAATAAAAGTAGGTGGTTGCTTTAAGTTCCACAGATTCATTTTTCCTTTGTGCCATATCAGCTGTAATATTTATGCGCGACTGGCAGCTTTTTAACAGTATTTCACCAGATTTTATAATTCCTGCATTCCCATTCTTACAAGGACCTGACAGATGAGTTTGTCATTTGCTAAAAGATCTCAATTAAAAGGGCGATAATTTTATACTTAATTGACAAAGAAAGATTTAAGAAAAAAAAATGTAATTGCCTTTTTGTGACCTACTAATTAACTCGATCAATTTGGACTTTAACTCTTCTTTCTGACTGGGGTAAAATGTGCAGGTAGCAATTACCCAACGTGATTAATGTGATTTATTACTTTCCAGTTCTGCACACAGTATTCAGTCTCACCCGGGCACCAACTTTGATACCTCAGTCGCTTTAAAAACCAGGCTTAAAATAAATAAATAAATAAATAAAACAACACAATTCTTAACAGAGCCGTTTCCATATTTAATGTCAGGGTATGGCTGTACTGTACAGAGTCAATGGTGCATTTTTCACTGTGCCTGCTCTGTGTGAGCAGCTTGAAGCCTTGCTGAGCACATTAATCCTCTGGGATGGGGCCTTTTAGAATCATTTATTCACAGTTGGGGGTAAAGTGCCGAGGTGTCAAAGGTCAACACTTGGCCATTCATATCACCATAACCCTGGGGCTTTCCCATCAATGTACAGTCTCCATCTGCGCCAGGGACCACAAAGGTCAAGGCGCACATTGTTAAGAGTGGTAGGTTTCGCAATTTTCTGGACACTTGTACCTCAAGGATGTCACAGTTGGATTAGCATGTGCCATCTGGTGCATATTTTCATCCAGTTTTAGTTACAGTGGAAAAAAAACAGTGACAATAACAAATACTAAAGCTTATGTGAGTAAGACCTCATGTTTTCAGCTTATATCCTCCTGACACCCAGTAAGTAAACATTTTCACCATTTTATATTAAATAATTGCCTTAATTGGAAATAGCATAATGCAACAGTTTTTCAGATACATTTTATACATATATATATATATATATATATATATATATATATATATATATATATATACACACACACACATATATATACACACACACACACACATATATACATATATATATATATATATATATATATATATATATATATACACACACACACACACACACATATATATACACACACACACACACACACACACACACACATATACACACACACACACACACACACACACATACATATATATATATATATATATATATATATATACATATACATGTACAGGGTGGGGAAGCAAAATTTACAATGAACATTTAGTTGTTTTTTCTCAGCAGGCACTACGTCAGTTGTTTTGAAACCAAACATATATTGATGTCATAATCATACCTAACACTATTATCCATACCTTTTCAGAAACTTTTGCCCATATGAGTAATCAGGAAAGCAAACGTCAAAGAGTGTGTGATTTGCTGAATGCACTCGTCACACCAAAGGAGATTTCAAAAATAGTTGGAGTGTCCATAAAGACTGTTTATAATGGAAAGAAGAGAATGACTATGAGCAAAACTTTGTCTTTCAATCCCTGCCTCAAAATTTTGTAATTTTGCTTCCCCACCCTATATATATATATATATATATATATATATATATATATATATATATATATATATATATACACACACACACATACAGGGATTGAAAGACAGTGTATGACCAATTAGTTTATTGAAAGTCATGAGAATTGATTTGCCACAAGAAAATGTACATAATAGAAAATGTTTTTATTCTATGTGTCCTCCTTCTTTCTCAATAACTGCCTTCACACGCGTCCTGAAACTTGTGCAAGTGTTCCTCAAATATTGGGGTGACAACTTCTCCCATTCTTCTTTAATAGTATCTTCCAGACTTTCTCGTAATAGTTTTGCTCATAGTCATTCTCTTCTTTCCATTATAAACAGTCTTTATGGACACTCCAACTATTTTTGAAATCTCCTTTGGTGTGACGAGTGCATTCAGTAAATCACACACTCTTTGACGTTTGTTTTCCTGATTACTCATATGGGCAAAAGTTTCTGAAAAGGTATGGATAATAGTGTTAGGTATGATTATGACATCAATATATGTTTGGTTTCAAAACAATTGACGTAGTGCCTGCTGAGAAAAAAACAACTAAATACTCATGGTAAATTTTGCTTCCCCACCCTGTATATATAATGTCCTTTTAAGTGGACATTATGTATTTTTTTTTTATTTTAACCCTTACATGCATGGATTATGAGAACCTTAATCAAGGTTTTTTTTTTTTCCTGAGTGTTTTTATTCCTCTTTAGGCATGAAAAAAAAACAATGTGATTGAATTATTATTTTTTTTTTTTAAATCAACCTGTTTTTCATGGAGTTACAAAAATGTCCACTCAGCTACACCATGAATTTTATTCTTGAAGTAAAGAAACATGGATTTAAAACCCAATATCATAAAGTGAAAACAGTGAAATGAAACCATGTTTAATGCAGCTAATCTGATGTTTTCTCACATTTTAACATATTCTAATACTAGTTATTACTCACTTCATGGAGATAATATGCAAAAAATAAATATTAACAATTGATTTCCACTCAAGAACCAATGAAGAACAGCAAAGTTACAATAATGGTATGAATTACAGTTTATGAGATGATGTATAAGTGTCCACTGTGTTGGCTGATATGGAACTAAAACAACAAAACCCATGAATATACAAAAGTAAACCTGTAGAGTAACTGTCCACTGTAGTGACCACTATGCATGAAAGCGTTAAAGTAAAGCTGTGAAACTCTTGTCCACTACAGAGGACAAAAATGCATTGCTGGGTCTCAGGAGGATATTCAGCAAAATTCACCTTGTGCGTCACATAAAGGTCACAAAAGTCAATATGCATCTAAGAATATAACTACAGAACACCTCTAGAGTCAATATTATCCCAATAGTGGATTAATATGTGGGTTGGTGTGCAGATGTAGATTTACACTGGTGTGTATGTACAGTATATGTGTATGTGACTGTATGTCTATGGGTGTGTTTATGGATAATCATAATCTTATGTTGTATATCAATCGATTAAGCACTAACAGTGTGAGGAATGGAATCGAGGGTGGGGTGGGGGTGGGGGGGCGAGGACTGGATAAGCAGTGGCTTCCTCCTACTCCCTTTCAGGCACAACAGTTATTCTTTTTTCAATTGTTCTGTTTTTTTTTTTATTTTTGTTTTGTTTTATTATTATTACCCCCCCCCCCCCCCCAATGTTTTGTATTATGATTGTATCTGAAATAAACTAAACTAAATATAAGCCAAGAATTTGGAAAAAATATTGGGATACGAACTACCAGGAACATGTTCTCTGCTATATTTAGAGGCACATATATATTACACTGGGTTACAAAAAAATGTTTTTGCAAGTTGTGTAGGTTTTTTCAACTGAATTAGGACCATTTTGCACCGCTAAATCCAAAAATGACATCTGTTTTTCTCAATCAGGTCAGTTTTTTTTTTGCGAATTTGAAAAATTTTATCTTCTCACAAAATTGATTACATTTTTGTGACTTTATCAGTTGATTTTTTATATAGTTCTCACGCAAATAGGTTTTAAGAGAAAAAAAATCATTTTCTAACAGGATTCCTGTTAGGCACAATGGTGTATTCACCGCAAATGTAACAGAATACGTCAGGCTTATTTTTGCAAGATCTTCTAGTCGAAGCCATTTCATTCACCTGTAATATTAAAAAAAAACATTAATCATAAATTGGCAAAAGTCAAATCTTCAGAACTCGTTTATTGCAAGAAATAGGAAAGAATTTTGTATCATATGATGTGAAAATGCCCATAAATGTAAGCAAAAATGTTAAAAAGCCAATATGTAGCATAGTTCAGAAAGTTGACCTGATTGAGCAAAATGAATGTGATTTTTGGATTCAGCACACCAAAATTATCCTAAATCAACTCAAAAAAATTAAGCAATAAATAAGTTGTTGACCAGTGTTATTAACATTTTAAGGAGAGGGGGTGGGATTAAATAAATTGCACTTCTTCCCACCCCTTTTTGGGCATGTAAATGGAACTATTGTGCTGTTCTTCTGTTTAAGATGGTTATGATTGTTGATATTTGTGTTATTATGCATGTTTTGCTTGTTCGAATATATGTTAAATTTCACTGCATGTTCAGAATAAATAATAATAATAATAATAATAATAATAATAATAATAATAATAATAATAATAAAATTGCTCAAAATATTTGGATTGTTTAACAGGAAAAGACCAACCAAGTAAGAATAAATATTTGATTAAAACCCACCTGTTTTAATTCATCACTTCAGATCTGCACTGTTTCTTTTAGGCTTAAAGTTTTTATCTGTTTTATCTGTTCATCTGTTTTATCTATTTTTTCTTTCCTTTGTTCCCCCCTCATGCCTATACATTTTATTGCTTCCCTGCTGTAATTTTTTTTAAAAATTGATTTATTTCAAATATGGAAATGATACAAGCTTCCTGACTGCTACTAATTGACGTCTTTGCACAACATATTATAGAAATGAAAATTCAAGGAAGTGTAAGACAATAATAATAATACACACTAAAGAAGAAAAAGGAAAAAAAAAGTCATATTCGAGAAGGAGTGAGAATGTAATGCTTTTAACGTTTTATGTAAAGCACTTGGAATTGTCTTGTACATGAAATGTGCTATAGAAATAAACCTGCCTAAAATCATTTCGGTAACGTCTATAAGAGCCATCACATGAAAATGGTGTAAAGAGGACCCCCACCCTAAATAATCGGAGAGACATTGTGGAAGAAATTCACAACATGGAGAGTCTTACTTATCTTACACTACCAGGCAAAAGTTGACTATTTTCATTGTAGATTCTCACTGAAGGCATCAAAACTATGAATGAACACATATGGAATTACGTAGTTTAAAAAGGTGTGACAAAACTCAAAGCATGTTTTATATTTTAGATTCTTCAAAATAGCCACATTTTGCTTTTATTACTGCTTTGTGCATTCTTGGCATTCTCTGGATGAGCTTCATGAGGTAATCACCTGAAATGTTTTCCCAAAGTCTGGAAGGAGTTCCAAATGATGCTGAGCTCTTGTTGGCCATCTGTGGTCCATCTCATGTCATTTAAATAAGAAGGTGAGTCCAAACTTTTGCCTGGTAGTGTATATCATAAGACTACAGTCCTCACTAAGACCAAGAGAGTGGACCACATCAGTCCAGTTCTGAGGTCTCTACACTGGTTCCCTGTCTCTCAGAGAACAGACTTTAAAATTCTCTTACTAGCATATAAAGCACTGAATGGTTTAGGCCCAAAATACATCAGAGACCTTCTAGTCCAGTATGAACCATCCAGACCACCTGATTGTTCTGGTGCAGGTCTGCTCTGTGTTCCCAAAGTCAGAACTAAACATGGAGAATCAGCGTTCAGTTTCTATGCTCCGTATATCTGGAACAAACTACCAGAAAATATCAGGTCTGCTGAGAGTCTGAGTTCTTTTAAGTCAGGGGTGGGCAATTAATCATCCTGTGGGGCCGCATGAGAGACTTTGACAGTTATTAAGGGCCGGATCAATTCACTTGCAGCTCTGCTCAATGTACAGGGTGGGGAAGCAAAATGTACAATATTTTGAGGCAGGGATTGAAAGACAGTGTATGACCAATTAGTTTATTGAAAGTCATGAGAATTTATTTGCCACAAGAAAATGTACATAATAGAAAATGTTTTTATTCTATGTGTCCTCCTTCTTTCTCAATAACTGCCTTCACACGCTTCCTGGAAGTTGTGCAAGTGTTCCTCAAATATTGGGGTGACAACTTCTCCCATTCTTCTTTAATAGTATCTTTAAGAAAGTCGACATTGCTGTGTGATGTTCTATTGGTAGCATGTTCTAAAACGCCCCAAATAGCAGAATCCAGAGGGTTTAGATCTGGGCTAGAAGGCGGCCATAAACATGATTCCCAAAAATTACTAAAGTTGGATTTGTTGCTGTTGTCAACAAGTGTTTTGGTGTTCTTGTGTAAGATTTTAACTTCAAATTATATTTTACTGCATTTCTAACGGTCTTGTTGTCTACCTCAAGTTCAATTGCCATTTTTCTCATGGATTTGGTTGGATCCTTTAGGATTTTGGATTTGAGAGCTTTAATAAAAGCTTTGGTACGTTTTTTGTTGCTTCCTCCACTTCCAGACTTTCTGGTAATAGTTTTGCTCATAGTCATTCTCTTCTTTCCATTATAAACAGTCTTTATGGACACTCCAACTATTTTTGAAATCTCCTTTGGTGTGACGAGTGCATTCAACAAATCACACACTCTTTGACGTTTGCTTTCCTGATTACTCATATGGGCAAAAGTTTCTGAAAAGGTATGGATAATAGTGTTAGGTATGATTATGACATCAATATATGTTTGGTTTCAAAACAACTGACGTAGTGCCTGCTGAGAAAAAACAACTAAATGTTCATTGTACATTTTGCTTCCCCACCCTGTATATCTCCATAAAAACAGTAAATGAAACAGTACAATGATACAATGGAAATGTGGAGCGCAGAATACAACTATCTAATGAATATTTACAAAAACGTGTTAATTTTACATGAAAAACCATAAATGCAGCTTTGTTTGTTTGCATATCTCAGTTCCTTTTCTGACTTGAGTGAAGAAATACTTAGAAGTCCATGTCTTGTTAAAATCTCTGCTTTCTTAATCGATCTTTCTTTCTTTTTTTGGCATTAGCTGACATCTTAATGGGCTGAAACTGACCAACAAACCAATAAGCTTTATGCTGAGAATGGGAAGTATGTGCGAAAACACGCTTATTTAGCAGATCCTACTAAATAAAAGCTGTGCCGTTGCATTTATTACCCTAATTAATATTTGCATTGACTTTTAATTTGCCAGTGACCTCATGTGGGCCGGTCAGGGTCAGCCATCGGGCCACATGTGGCCCGCGGGCCTTACTTTGCCCAGGTCTGTTTTAAGTCCAGGTTAAAGACTCACCTGTTCACTGCTGCCTTTGACTAAAAGGATTTTAACTTTTTAAATTTTATATTCTCTTTTGAAACTCTGCACTACAACTCTTACTTTAATATGTGTGTTTTTATTATTTTTATTTTTATTTATTTTTTTGATTTTATGTGTTGTTTTCTTACTTGCTGTTTTTAATCACCTTTTACATGTTTCGTTTATAATGTTTTAAATGTGTTTCTTTTTCCCTTGTCGTTGTATTTCAATGTCCTGCGTGAAGCACCTTGAATTGCCTTGTTGCTGAAATGTGCTATACAAATAAAGTTGCCTTGCCTTAATTACAGCAAGCAACACGTGAAGATCGATGGAAAAAAGTGGACAATATACAGGACGACAACCGATACTATGTTCTAAATTTTCACTCATTCATTCATTTTCTGAGCCTGGTTTATCCTCACTATTTTGGGGGCGGTGGGGGGGTGTCACTGGAGCTTATCCCAGTCACTTACGGGCAAAGGTTCTAAATGTTTGTGTTGTAAAAAGTCAAAAATGAGACAAAATATAAGTTAAAAAAAACCAAAATAAACAGAAGACAGATTGCAAGTTTAAGAAACAAATATCAGTTTTGTGGAAAAAAAAAAAAAAAAAGGCCACAGCCGCTTGTGCGTGACTTATTACAGTAAACATTAACAGCCTTCAGCAATTCCATAAGCATGCAATCATATTTTGTCCACGGGTCAAGCATGTAATACAAAATAACTCAAACCTAAACCTCATTGGTTATTCATTGCCAGGAAGCTGCGGATTCATAAACAGAGAAACAATAACGGCATGACACAGAAGCTGGATATTTAAATAGCCTGAAGAACAATTCACATGATTTCACATAATTACTATCCATGGATGTCTATTCAACAAAGGAGCAAATAACCGCTCTTGGCAGAACATGAGGGGAAAATTAAATGTTGTGTTTTTCTTTATAAAGACTAGATTTTCAGTGGCTTGAATCCATTTTGTTAAAAAACATTGTCTAATGGATGAGTTATGAGTTAACACACTTTACCTCCACCTACCGCAGTTGGTAAAGTTTGTCAAGTTCATTTCTTTTCCTGGAGCATTTTTTTTTTTTTTACTCTATTGCTTAAAATCCCCTTCACACCCCGATTGCAACCAATTAATTAAATGTTCTAACACATATTTCCCCCCAGGATGTACCTAATGATGACCTCAGATAAATGCAAAAAAGTTTAACTCTTGCTTTGAGCCTTCCCAAAATTAATGAATTTTTCATCAAATATTGGGGCTAAAAATAGGACCAAAATTGGGACATGAAAAGCTACCTACAGGTGTCAGTGCATTTGATCTGAAAACATGGCTGTACATGGTCTTAAATAGACTATAAATAAAGACACTGTGCTAAATTTGATGATCCTAGTGGTTTTTCTAATCCAGACTTGTGGGTTTTTCATGAATCTCAGTCTCATTCCAGGTTTCGTGTGTAACCTATCGTGTCCACTTGCGTTACATGCAGAACCTGCCCAGTTAAACGCACATGAATCGCGGATTTCTTTTTCAACAGTGGTCATTTTTGTGAAACACTCCATTTTGCATGATTAGTTCAATTCCTAAAATGTACCTATGAGAGAATAAAGAGATATGAAAAAAAATTGTGTCATTTTCGTGTCCTTTTGACCGTGTTACATGCGGATTTTTGTAGTAAATATAATATAAAGAGGTGTTTTACCTGAAAAATAGTTTCTCTTTTATCTCAGTAAGTATTTATTTTTAAAGTAGACCTAAAGCGGTTCCAAACTTGCTTCATAACATTAGTCTACATCTGGTTTGAATTTTTAGCCCCTCTGTCCTGTTTGTAGGACCAGTTTCATAGAAGCACCCAGCTTGCTTAAACTGTTATTTTCCAGGATCCCCTACCCCACCTTTAATGTCAGCGTGGGTCAGATTGCTAATATCTACTACGTCTGTCATTCTGTCAACTCCTTTATGGTAACACTCTCCAGAACCAGCCGAAGCATCAGTTTTGCTCGTTTCTACATTTTTTTCCATGTCTTAAATTTTTTTTTTTTTTAAATTGTGTAATTTTCGTGTCCTTTTGACTGTGTTACATGCAGATTTTTGTAGCAAATATAATATAAAAAGGTGTTTTATCTGAAAAATGGCTTCTCTTTTATCTCAGTAAGTATTTATTTTTAAAGTAGACCTAAAGTACTTCCAAACTTGCTTCATAACATTAGTCTACATCTGGTTTGAATTTTTAGCCCCCATGTCCTGTTTTTAGGAGCAGTTTCATAGAAGCACCCAGCGTGCTTGAACCGTTATTTTCCAGGATCTCCTACCCCACCTTTAACCCTTTCATGCATACTGGTCACTACAGTGGACTGCTATTCTATAGACGTTCTCTTGTATATTCATGGATTTTGTTGTTCTTTTTGTTGTTGTTTTACACATATCTTTATTAAAGTTTTAAGACACTACATATCTTTTCTGACATGAATTGGTAACATTATGTAGCTCTCTCCTGAGCATAAAGCCCCCAGAATCACAAGCCCTCCCCATAGTTTTCACACAATTTATCAGTAAATACATGTTTCTGTGCGTCAAAAATTAAACGTGTGGTGTCCAGCTGAGTGGACGTTTTTGCAACTTCATGAAAAATAGGTTCATGAGAATTTTTTTTCATTACTTTTTTAAATGTATTTTTAAATTTAAAAAAAATATTATTATTTATTTATTTATTTATTTATTTTTCAGAAGAAAATATTCAATCACATTGTTTAATTCATGCCTAAAGAGGAATAAAAATGCTCAGGAAAAAATGTTGATTAAGGTTCTCATAATTTGTGCATGAAAGGGTTAAAGTTTTAAGACACTACATATCTTTTCTGACATGAATTGGTAACATTATGTAGATCTCTCCTGATCATAAACCCCCAGAATCACAAACCCTCCCCATAGTTTTCATACAATTCATCACTACGTTCATGTTTCTGTGCATCAAAAATTAAACGTGTGGTGTCCAGCTGAGTGGACATTTTTGCAATTTAATGAAAAATAGGTTCATAAGAATTTTTTTTTTTTTTCATTGTTATTTTTTTATTTATTTATTTATTTTTAATTATTTTTTTATTTTATTTTATTTTAATGTATTTTTCAGAAGAATTTTTTCAATCGCATTTTTTTTTCATGCCTAAAGACGAATAAAAACACCCCGGAAAAAATTTAGATTAAGGTTCTCATAATTTGTGCATGAAAGGGTTAATGTCAGCGTGGGTCAGATTGTTAACCCTTTCATGTATACTGGTCACTACAGTGGACAGCTATTCTACAGCTGATCTCTTATATATTCATGGATTTTTTTGTTTGTTTGTTTGTTTTTGCACATATCTTTATTAAAGTTTTAAGACACTACATATCTTTTCTGACATGAATTGGTTACATTGTGTAGATCTCCCCTGAGCATACTCTCACCCCCAGAACTACACTGTCCCCCCCCCCCCCCCCCCCCCAAGTTTTCACACAATGTATCTGAAAACACATGTTTCTTCATTTCAAAAATTAAATGCAAGGTGTCCAGCTGAATGGACATTTTTGCAACTTCATGTAAAATAGGTTCATAAGATCATTTTATTATTATTAGTAGGAGTAGTAGTATGTCTTTTTTTTAACTTTATCTTTTGTTTTTTAATATAGTTTTTGTTTATTTATTTTTCAAAAGAAAATTTTCAATTGCATTGTTTTTTTCATGCCTGAAGAACAATAAAAACACTCAGGAAAAAAATCTTGATTAAGGTTCTCATAATTCGTGCATGAAAGGGTTAATATCTACTACGTCTGTCATTCCGTCAACCCTTTTACTGTAAAACTCTCCAGAACCAGCCGAAGCATCAGTTTTACTCGTTTCTACATTTTTTCCGTGTCTTTTCACCCAGCTCTGTGGTGCATCGTCACATCGGCAGTTGTGCCTCTGCCCATCGTTCATTTCTGGCTCTATTTGTGCTTTCATTATAACAACTCATCTTCATGTACTCTGTAATTTGCCATTTGCGGTCGCCTATGGGGCCATAAAGCAGAAACAATGATGGAAATAGACAATGATAACTATGGCTTGGATTCTATCTTTGTCCGCAGCATTGTGCACTGAGGCAAATAAAGGGATACGTTTCTTTCTTAAAGCAATTCGGAGTGAAAATGTGCGTCAAAATGAGTCAATGAATCTTTAGGGGACGCATGTAACTCTATTACTACTGAATGCACAAAAGCAATTTGTATAATGTTTTCTGATATAAAGAGATTGTTTTCTTTGTGTTTTTAGCTGATTTAAGGAAATGTAAGACTGCACAAGAGTCTCAAGACTGTGGTTGATTTGTCCAAACGATCAGGACCTTTAATGTGAGATAAGAATGAGGCTGCATTTGTTGCTATGGAAGTGGATCCTCGATCAGACATAAGGTGTTTTTCTTTCCTACTGTACCTCATCCGGCTGGTGACCGATTAAAACTGGAGGCTAATCCTGGACAGACTGCTTTGGGAAAAAAAAAAATTCACTCCATGTTAACCTTGTTTAAAGGCTACGACACGAACTGCAAAATAATATTTTACGACGTTATTCAACAGAATTTTAAGCAAAGGATGGTTTGATTGTTGAACATAGGGTAATTACCAGCGTAAAAGTCCTACTATTATGATTTTAACCCATAAAGACCCAAATATCCACCAACAACCAAAACCATCTACTGATCTAAAATGATTAATACTTATTGATCCACTAATCCTATCAATACATGTAAATAACTGGTGTAAAAGACAGTTATTCTAACAGTTATTATACTTTTTTTTTTTTTTTTTTTTACAACTTTATTTATCATTTTTCCATTACAATTACATCTTTAAGGCATATCTTATGCAATTCTTAACCTTGCCCCCCCTCCCCCCATCCAGGTGGCATCCCCACAAATACATCCATATAAACACACAGACAAACAGAACACCATAATAATAATAATAATAATAATAATAATAATAATAATAATAATAATAAATAAAAAGACTCAAACCAATTTATGTTGATCATTTTGGTCATATCACCAACATTCTGGACCTCTTGCATAAGGAAAAAAAAAAAAAGTCCCAGCAGTCAGACTGTGGGCACTGAGAAGACTAAGATGGCAGTAAAAGAGTGAAGAAGAAAGAAAAATGCATTAAGTAAAAACAAGGAATTAGGAAAAAGGCAAGTTCTTGATATGATTTATAAACTGTGACCAGGTTCTATCATATTTATCCTCCAACCCGCAGACTGTATACCTAATTTTTTCCAGGTCCAATCCCAACATCACCTCTCTAATCCAATGAACATAGGCAGGAGGGTGGAATTTATTACACTTTTGATGTAGAAATTTGTTATTAATATACATTATATTAACTCATAATAAGCCCTGAGCATTGTAAAGAGGAGATGATAATATTATTTATTTGGCTGTTGATGTTTTTTGTTGTGTTTTTTGTGTGTGTGTGTGTGTTTAATAGGTCTGTAGATTTGTTGTATAATTAGTTTTGTTTGTTTGTTTGGTTTTTTTGTATTGTGTCTGTGTGGTTCCTTATGTCTAAGTACATGTTTATGTAAATGTATAATTGAAAATTAAAAAAATATAATAAAAAATACAATAAAATAAAAAACAGTTATTCATCTTTTCGTGGTCATCAAATATGAGCCATTTGGATGTTCAGAGGCTCCATAGTTACCGTGGAAACACATCTTCCACAACATTAATTCACCAGTAAAACCCATGGAGTTGGATCAATTGGGTTTATGTTCAGTTAATGATATATTTGTCTGAAAAAGTCCAGTTTTCTTCAGTTTTCTCTGTTTCTGATACATTAACCCCCAACTTTAATCTGAGCTTTTATGAACATCTACATTAAATACAAGAAAATACATGATTTATACTTATAAAAATGCTCTGAACGTCCAAATGGGTCATATCTGATGACCATGAAAAGATGATAAACTGTATTTTACACCAATTATTTACATGTATTGATAGGATTAGTGGATCAACAGGTGTTAAACATTTTACATTAGTTGATGGTTTTGGTCACCAGTGGCTGTTTGGGTTTTTATGGGTTTAAAAAAAAAAAAAAGCGTCAATGTATTTCATTTAAACACGTATCTCACATTTTAGCACTACTGAAACCAGGGTAAAACAGTCGTATCCATTGACTTTAAAATCTCAGAAACAGTCAAAACATTTCAAAGCAGAAAAAGCATCTACATCCAGATTTATCCTTTTCTTATTCATTTAAAATCACTATACATGTATTTAAAGAGATCACTTCCTTCAGTTTTACCTCCTTAAACATTCTTTTCTGTCCAAAAATTACAACGGTGTCTCAAGGGGTAGCGCCAAGTGCAAGGGCCAAGGGGTGGGGCTAAAGGGTGAATTGGGATTGGGCTTAAAAGTCAGTGCTAAAACCATACATAAAACACTATACTAAAAATAGGACCAATGGCCCTGTAGCTTACCGGCCAAATGAAAAGCTTTGGGAAATGTATCCAGATGCCATTTATTATCACATAGTTCTGTGTATTTATTCTATTACAGAAATAGCCCATGTTTTGGTCATATTCCAATCAGATCTGTCAAAAAGTCAAATTCCAACTTGATATCATTGATACTTATTTATTGGATCAATCCACTTCCTATCTGTTATAATGGGGACATTTTTCAAAGTCGCACCAAATCCAGAATCAGATCCGGATGGAAATAATTTCAATACTTTGTGTTGACATCATCATAAAGAAGCTGTATACCAAGTTTGAAGTCAATCAGAACTTGAAATAACATTTTGCTGATTTATTGTCTAAAAATTAGTTCTTATATCTCACCTAAAAGTTCCTCTTCAGGTGATTATGTCTTATTTTAAGTGTGATGAGACATTTGGACTAGAAATGAGAAAAATACTCTTGGTCGGAGTTAGATTTTTGCAGAGTGAATGTCCACTGTGTTCACTGATATGGAACTAAAACAACAAAATCCATGAATATCCAAGAGAACAGCTGTCCACTGTAGTGACCAATATGCATGAAAGGGTTAAAATATCTCCCAGTAGAAAAAATATCCACATCCAGATTTATCCTTTTCCCATCCATTTCAGATGTCAAAAAATGTATTTAAAGCAGGGATTAAAGCAAAAATTTTTCATCTGACTGAAAATTTTCTTCTGGTCAAAATCATTGGCCACTATTAAAAATGATGCAATTCAATACTACTATAGCGTACAAATTTATATAGTCAAATTTGGCAATACTGTAAAACACACTGAATGGGAGAGTGTACAGGTGTAGAAGATTAGTACCATGGATAGAAAAAATGTCATGAGTGGTATTGGTGGGGGGTCTGGGAGTCCTCCCCCAGAAAATTTTGAAAGCTTCAGGTCAATTTTGGTGCTCTCTGGTTAATTTTAAAGGGTATGAAAACCTTTGAAGCAAGTGAAAATAATAACTAGAAGAAAACCTTACTGCAAAAAATGAGTGAAAAACTTTTTATTTAACAATTTAGCTCACAGCAGCCTTATGTGAAGCTTCAGATTGATGGCGGATCAGGACTTTTTTACCATTGGAACCATACAGAATTTTCTTGTGGCAAACTACGCACATGCTGCTTCATTTTTTTGCACCATGATCTAATTGGAGTTCCATCGTCTCCCTTCTCATTAAGCCACGCCCACCTCCATCTATTTTTCACGCCTCTCTCAATAGTTACCACTTCAGCACCTTCCTCTACAAACGTGTCCATGATGTCGTATATGCTAGCCAAAATGATCCATACGTCGTCAAACCTGCGTCCACAACCCCCCGCCCCCCCCCGGCCAATATCATGTTCTCTTTTGATTGGAAGAAATTACGTCAACTGAAACAGAAATTATATTCCGTTCCAGATTCTCTCTGAGGGTATTTAAAATACAGTGTATTTGCAAATACCAAGGGTGTTACTCATTCATTCAGTTTTATCTTCGTGCTGTACCACACAGATAGAAATGAGATGCTAAACGGGTCAAAATAAAGCACGTATGCTGTCGGGCGCGTAACCGCGTAAGGCCGCGGCGCGCACAGCCGCACACACGGGAAGGGCACATACACACAAACACACACACACACACACACACTAGTCATATACCGGCAAGAGGAGATAAGCTATGAACCCAAACATGAAGGTCCATGTAGATCAGTTCTGTCTTCTTCCCTTTTCGCTGTGGTTCTTTCATAATGAAAGCTACTTGTTAGCACTAAACTAAAGTCAGCGTCTGGAGGCTGAACTTCAGTAAAGCTGAACTTGTTCATGTGTTTCTGAGGCACAGAATGAGCAGCGTTTCCTTCCAAACATAAATAGTCATCAATCTGTCCTCCTGACATAAAAATAAAGAAGTCATCTTATTATCATCACTGTTAAACCTATCAGCCCCCTGTGCGTGGTGTGCTAAACACCTGCAGACCCAGGACAGGATCGCGGTGCCGACTGGACTCCGCGAAACACGTGGGAAAGTTACTTCAATATGACTTTTTTCCCCCCTCAGTTTTTCCATTTGACGGAAATCCATCGTGGTGACGGAGAACTTTTTTTTTTTTATCTTTTTATGAGCAATGTAACAGAGCATACAAAGGAGCATAAATACAATGCATTCATTATACAGGGGTTGGACAAAATAATGGAAACACCTTAAAAAAATCAACAAAATATAATTTAATATGGTGTAGGTCCGCCTTTTGCGGCAATTACAGCCTCAATTCTCCTTGGTATTGATTCATACAACTTGTGAATTGTTTCCAAAGGAATTTTAAGCCATTCTTCAGTTAGAATACCCTCCAACTCTTTTAGAGACGATGGCGGTGGAAACGTCTTACTTGAATCTCTAAAACTGACCATAAATGCTCAATAATGTTGAGGTCTGGGGACTGTGGCGGCCATACGAGATGCTCAGCTTCATTAGAATGTTCCTCATGCCATTCTTTAACAATTCTAGCTGTATGGACTGGGGCATTATCATCTTGAGGTGAAGGCGTTTCCATTATTTTGTCCAACCCCTGTACATTGCCTTTTTATATCATTTTTCCCCATTCCCAATCCAACCCCAAGGCCCTCCGAGAAGGGGCAACAGCAGAAACAAGAACATCACAACAGTCTCTGAGCGGTAGAAAATCAAGTAAATACAAACGGTATCAAATGGTGACGGAGAACTTTAATCCCTGATTTGAAGACACCACTTCCTTCAGTTTTCTCTCCGTAAACGTTCTTTTCTGTCCAAAAACGACAAGCCGACCAAAAACACGGCATGTTCTAAACCGCTGCTTTCGGTAAATATGAGCCTTTCTCGATCATACGCAATCAAAGGCTGATGTTTCCAACACAGTTATTACCACAGTGCAACTCCGAGGGTGGGAGTGGGTGAGCCAAGATGAATGTACTCACTCTGCACTCCACCCTACCATTCAATTGGGTGGAAGTGTCCTCGTATGTGTAGTCGCTCTTGAAGGATATGCTTGTCAGAGTTCTGAGGCTACGCACTGAACGAACAGGCAGCCAGCAGACAATCATAGAGGAGCTGAGTGTGTCCATTAAGGCTGTCAGTTAGCAAAGGCCTTGATTAATTGCACGCTGCATAGAGGCAAATTAAGGCAGGTCTCAAGCCCACCCACCCCCCCACCCCCAAATAATTAGGTAAGAATAGATTGCCAGGGGAGAGGAGGGTGAACGCCGAATGCCAGGCACCACTTAGTCTGCTTTACATGTAATAAAAGGTCTCAAACTGTGTAAGCATCTGCGATAATTGTTTGCGAGAAAATCTGTATATTTATTTAGCCGTGTCTATATTTACATACGTGATTGTGGCTGTCGGAAATAACTGAAGTAATAACAGTGTTCATGGACCCTCTTGTATGTGCACAGAATGCTCACGATTGATTCTGCCATTTTAACCCTCTATCGGGCAAGTGACTATTTTTGGTCATTTCCAAATACATAAGACAATGACGGCAATAATCTCAGGTATATATCTAGAACACTGAGGTCATCAAACGCAGGGTTACTAGCGACTCCCAGAAATATTACAAAGAAAATGGGGGACGCAGCCTTTACTAACTATGCACCAAAGTTATGGAATACAATTCCAAAAGACATTAGAGAAGCCAGTTCACTGAATATATTTAAAACCAAATTAAAAACATTTTTATTCTCATTAGCCTTTGAAAGGAGATTATAAATGGGGTCACAATTCAGGAACAAGGAATGTGCGGTTTTTATTTTTAATTTAATTTATTGTATTTCTGTTTTTATTTTTTATTTTATTGTATTTCAAATTTCATCTTATTTCTTGCACTTCAAAAAATTCTATGCATAATCAAATATTTTAATGTGCGCTGCTTTTATTTTTATTTTTATTTTATTGTATTTCTCTCAAATTTCATCTTATTTCTTGCACTTCAAAAATTCTATGCATAATCAAATATTTTAATGTGCGCTGTTTTTATATTTATTTTTATTTTATTGTATTTCTAATCAAATCTTAATGTATTTTAATATTGTATTTTTTTCAATCAATGTGAAGCACTTTGGGCTACAATTTCTGTATGAAAGGTGCTATACAAATAAAGTTTATTATTATTATTATTATTATTATTATTATTATTATTATTATTATTATTATTATTATTATTATTATTATATTTGCAGGGATTATATTGTATTTACCAGTGTAGCATCATAGTTAACCCTTTCATGCACAATTTATGAGAACCTTAATCAAGATTTTTTTTTTTTTTTCCCTGAGCGTTATTTCTCTTTAGGCATAAAAAAAAAAGAAAACAATGCAATTTAATTTTTTTCATCAACCTATTTTTCATAGAGTTACAAAAATGTCCACTCAGCTGGACACCATGTGTTAAATTTTAAAGGCAAAGAAACATGCATTTACTGAGATACTGTGTGAAAACTATTAAATAAAAACATTTTAATGCTGCTAATTTGATGTTTTCTCACATTTTTATCATACTCTAATACTAGTTATTACTTACTTTATTGAAATAATATGCAAAAAAAAAAAAAAAACTTTGTTTAAAAATGAAAAAAAAAAAAAAAAAAAATCAATCAATAAATAAAAAAAATTCCTGTTAATTGAAATCTAATAACAATTTGCATTTTTTTTTTTTGCACTCAAATATGTTACTGCTGATCAGGATTATCTAGAACAGTCAAGTTACAGTAATGGTATGAATGTCAGTGTATGGGATGATGCATAAGTGTCCACTGTGTTGGCTGATATGGAACTAAAACAACAAAACCCATGAATATACAAGAGAACAGCTGGAGAAGAACTGTCCACTGGAGTGACCACTGTGCATGAAAGGGTTAATAAGAGCTGATCATATACAGTTGTAGAAAAATTACACTGGTCAACAACAAATTTACTGTTTCAGTTTTTTTGAGCTGATATAGGATAATTTTGGTGTGCCGAATCCAAAAATCACATTAATGTTGCTCAATCAGGTCAACTTTCTGAACTATGCTACATATTGTAAAATAAGTGCAATTTTAACAATATTACACCTCAACTTACCATTTATACATGCATATTACGGATTGGATCTACAAAGGCACAAAATATTTAATAACAGGAAGAATAATTAATAATTAAAATATCACTTTCAAAATTTCAGGTTTTTTGCATTTTATTGTTAAAGGATAGTTTGTACATGTTAATATTTTCATCATTTAATGTAAGTTTTTACACTAAAACAAAGAAAAATTTGGAGTTGTCCTTACTTATTTATAGATGTAATGTAATATTACACTGGTCAACAACGAATTTATTGTTTCAGTTTTTTGAGCTGATTTAGGATCATTTTGGTGTGCTGAATCCAAAAATCACATTAATTTTGCTCAATCAGGTCAACTTTCTGAACTATGCTACATATTGGCTTTTTAACATTTTTGCTTACATTTATGGGCATTTTCACATCATATGATACAAAATTCTTTCATATTTCTTGCAATAAATGAGTTCTGAAGATTTGACTTTTGCCAATTTATGATTAATGTTTTTTTTAATATTACAGGTGAATGAAATGGCTTCGACTAGAAGATCTTGCAAAAATAAGCCTGACGTATTCTGCTACATCTGTGGTGAATACACCATTGTACCTAACAGGAATCAAGTCACAAGTTTCATAAAGTGTGCTTACCAATCTTATTTTGGTATTAATTATTATATTTTGTGACAAGATCAAATTTTTCAAAATCAAATTAGCAAAAAAAACCTGACCTGATTGAGAAAAACAGATGTATTTTTGGATTTAGCGGTGCAAAATGGTCCTAATTCAGTTGAAAAAACCTAGACAACTTGCAAAAAACATTTTTTTATAACCCAGTGTTATTAGACCACTCTTGTTTTTTTCAGTTTCTTGTTCATTTTAATGCCTGGTCCAACTAAAGGTACATTTGTTTGGACAAATATAATGATAACAACAAAAATAGCTCATAGGAGTTTAATTTCAGAGCTGATATCTATCCATTTTCCATGGTTTTCTTGATAATAATCAAAATCACTTCATTTCTTACATCAATATCTATGGCATTGTACTGACAAAAACAGTGCTTTTAGACATTCTATGTTTTCTTTTCTGTCTGTTTTAGCCACATAATACACACAGGAGTTACTACTTGATTGCAAAACTATTGTTTTCGATGACTTTTGATGGTCTAATAATTTTTTCCATGACTGTATGTGCTGTTATTTGTCACTTATACATTTTAAGTGTTGTTGCAGCACTCAAGAATGGGCTTTGTCTTTTGTCTTAAATGCATTTTTACTTGATTTTGACTAAAATGTTCAAGCATTTTCTCTACAGTTTTGATATATTGTTTGTTTTTTTTTTGTAAAACTGTGGGGTAAAAAAATTAGTGTAGGTATAAAATGATTTCCCAACTCTTGATTTGGCTACACACAGGAATAAAATACACCGAAGTTTAATCAGAATCTGAATCAGAAGAAGCAGGGCTCGTGACTGCGACTGAATTACGGTCGCATGCGCCTGAGAATTTTGGTAGTGCGACTGTTTTTGAGATTACGATCGCACGGTGCGGCAATAAAAAAATGAGCGAAAATTAATACGTGCGCCTAGAATAATGGCTGCAGAAGTAACTCGTCAGCTGAAAATAAACAAGCTCCACGCCCCGCTGACTGAAGCGGAAAATCTAGTCCCCGGCCCCTCGCGTGCGCAGGCGGCATAAACAAAGGGATCAAATAACTCCACCGATGTTTGAAACAATCTCCTGAATTCAGGCGCTTGCGGTAGACCACAGTGACTAAGGGTACGTTTACACGGCAACACTCCGCAAAGATTTCTTCTTTGCGTTATAAAATCATTCCGCGTTAAGACGAAGCCGCTATGATAACGATCTGCGTTAACACGAGTCCGCGAGGACGGCTGAATACGCTGTAGTGGCCATGCCAGACCAGTAGCTGGCGATGTAGAGCTGTAGTGAAACAGTGGCGGTGAAACAGGCGCCTGCGCACAAACAATTTCCGGTTTAGACAGCCTTTAAATGAGGAGAAGAAGAAGAAGAAGAAGAGGAGGAGGCGGACAACACTATTTACAAACAACAATGGCGAGTGGTCGTACAAAGACGCAGGACTTCTTTGTCTGGACAGACGAGCTGAGCACAGTTAGCAGCACATATGTTGTTCTGAAACCGGCCATTGTTGTTGTGGTTGTTCCTTCTTTTTCTGCAGCTTTATTGTGTCATAGAGGCTGGCAAACCAGCTTGGAGGCGCATTACCGCCACCAACTGGCCTGGAGTGGGTTAACTGGCGGTTCTTGGCTGTGCGCGCATGCGGTGACGTCATATTTTACCCCAGAACGCTCCGACTCGCGTTAACACGGAGCTGAAATGCGGAGCGTATCGATGACGTTCCACCCTGGACCCTGGTATCAAAAGTTTCCGGATTCAGGCACTCTAGGCACCGTTTCCATGTTAACAGAAGGCTAATCCGCAATGAAATCTTCCCGGAGTCGACTGAAGCCGACGCCGTGTAAACGGCCCCTAAGGGCCTTTAGGCCATGAAATAAAAAAGTTGGTTGTTGCAAATAATGGTGTGATTCGTCTTTCTTCTCCAAGAACCAACTAAAGTATATACCATACATTGACAATTGTTTTGCACCTGTGTCAATGTAAGCTTTTTCTTTCATACTCTATTCAAATACTTTATTCTAGGTTGTTAACATTGTTTAAATACATATAGGAATATTACTTGGTATGGCCAAGAGTTTTGCTTGTTCTCCAAATTTTTTATATAATAGTGGTGCGCCTAGATTTTAGCCTGTGCTCCTAACTTTTTAGGGTTCGGAGCACAGTGCTCCTAGGTCAAAAAGTTAATTTTGAGCCCTGAGAAGAAATAAGACTATAAAGCAATAATTAGAACTAAAACTGAAATTATATGTGCACTTTCAGCCAACACACTGACAGCCACACTGGAAATAATCCAAATCTTATCAAGTGTATTTTTCTCATTTCTAGTCCAAATATCTCATCACACTTAAAATAAGACATAATCACCTAAAGAGTAACTTTTCAGTGAGATATAAGAACTGATTTTTAAACATTAGATCTGGAAAACTCTATTTTAAGAAATCTATATCAAGAAATCTGCAGTTTTTTTTTTTGTTTGTTTGTTTTTTTGCCTGAATTAAGCAAAAAATATTCTTGAATTAAAAAAAAAAAAAAAAAAAAAATCTGCCAGTTGATATTGGTTTATTGTTCTTATTTGTTGTTTTTAAATTGTACAGCTTTTTATGTTTTTAATCTATTCTCATATTTTATTCAGGTTTTATCTATTCTTCTATATTTGTATTTATTTATTTTTAATCTATTCTTGTATTTTACTCCGTTATTTGGGTTTTATTCATTTTTCTGTCCAGCACTTTGGTCCACTGTTGTTTTAAAGTCCTTTACAAATAAAGTTGGATTGGATTGGAATGGAACAAGTGAAAATGATCTTGGTTAGAATACTTGTAATAAGATTTTCAAGATCTATAGTCTAAAAATCAGTTTTTCTATCTCACTGAAAAGTTACTCTGTAAGTGATTACGTCTTATTTTAAGTGTGATGAGACATTTTGACTAGAAATGAGAAAAACACATTTGGTAAGATTTGGATTTTTTCCAGTACAGCTCCTCTCCCAATCATGTGAGCTTTTTGGGATTCTAACTTTGCCTTTTTATCCAGTATACCTACACAAAAAAAAAAAAAAAAAAAAAAGCAAAAACGCGCACATCCAGATATGTGAGGTCAGTTCAGTATAGAGTCGGGGGGTCTACTGACAAATAAAAGGTCCAGAGGCTCACACCAAAAATATTAAAACTAATATTTTCCTTGAAAAAGAAGCCCAATGAGGTAACCAAGACATGACAAACAAACTGGATGATTGTATTTTACAGCTGATTTAAGACATGGGTCAAAAACCGACCTAAGAGACGGTAACACACTCAAAAAAATTATTCTTGGCTCTAATAAACATGAAGTAATATTTTAAAGTAAAATGTAACTGAAATATATGAAATTCAAAGTTTATTTATCCGAAAAAATCAAACATAATGTGATGGTATAAAGTGAATCTAAACAAATAAAGTAAACTTTATTTATTAGATCACACAAAAAGGCTGAGCGTCACAGTCAAACACAGTTTATGTAGAAGTTTGCATTAACTAAAGCAAATCTGACTGAAGGTATTTAATTTATTCATATTGACTCAATATGATAGAAAAAACATTGTATTAAATGCAACTCTTTACACTAAAATTACATGGAAAATTTACATGTAATTGAAATACATAAAGTCAACATTTTTGGCTTAATTATTTTTTTGAGTGCAGAAAGCGAACTCAAGAGAAACGTTAAACAACATGAGTTGTTGTTTGTTACCATTCATAAAAGCGACAAATCCAGACGAACATGACAGGTGACACTTCATACACATCCCTGCAGGAAAAAACTGCCTATCACTGCCTTTTTTTTTTTTACATAGCAACATGCATATTTTTTTTCTTTTTAGCATCAGTTTTATCCTACATTCATGCCGTAATGCTCGGATAGAAAGGCTTTCAAACCCACCGAGACGAGCTGCATCCTGTATTCACCCGGCGTCGGACTCTGGGGACGGGTGAACACAATTTAAGTACAATCTGGACATTGTGGCGGTTGCGTCAGCACAGCCATACCCCATAGTCAGCCCAAACCCTCAACAACAATTCCCCGGTGGTGATCCAATACCACGGGCTACAGCCTTGATCTAAGACCTCTTCCTCTTTCACTGGAAGGAATCTGGTTCTCTCACACCATCCACTCACCCTCCCCCCCATACATATTCATAATTCGGCTACCCAATGAATGATATAACACTCATTTTTATCAGATATAATTGTGTGTATGATGTTTTGTCCTTGGATGTGAGTAGAACGATGCATACGTGCAGATAGAACAGAACATCATGCCTCATGGACACCTTTTGTATCCGAGTCTTTATCCGTAGAAGATGTAAATACGACGTATGATGGAAAACAAGGATGTGTAATGCGCAGATATATACACAACAACAAGCATACATTGACAAGGATTTGTTGGGACCGCTGTGGTAAACAGACAACACCGCTGAAGGTCTACAGTGTGAGGACTGGACTGGCCTTTACATACTGTTCAACAGTGAAATTGCTTCGGGGGACATGAGTTCTTTTATGTGTTGATCCTACAGGGAAGGACAAGAAGTCTTCCCTCAGTTGGTAGAGGTTTAATCTTCTTACAGGCAGGCTGTGTGGAGTCCATTAAAAAAAAAACGGGCTTTCCCATTTCTTCAACTTTAACTGCTGATCATAGAGGCTTTTCCAGTCGCTCCACAGCTGCTCCGAATGGATTCTGCTGTGGTTTTAGAACAATAGAAAAGACACACGAAACAAAGAGCAGACCAGAGCGAATGTGTGCAGTAAAAAAAGAATGTGTGTGTTGTTTTTATATCGTATTGAGAGAATCTACTTGGATGGAATACATTATTATTATTATTATTATTATTATTATTATTATTATTATTATTATTATTATTATCATTTTGTTCAATATTTTTACTGTTTTTCAAAACAGCCAAGTAGCTTACAGAAATACAAAGGGGGAAAAAAAGTAATATAAAAGAAAGAAAGAAAGAAAGAAAGAAAGAAAGAAAGAAAGAAAGAAAAAGAAAGAAAGAATACATTTTTAAATGTATTTTATTTTATTGTTTTTTTGTACAATTTTTTTTTTTTTTTTTTTTTTTCAGAACAACCAAGTAGCTCACAGAAATACAAAGGAAAAAAGAAATTAAGAAATATATAAGAAAGAAAAAGAAGAATAAGAGAAAAAATGGAATACATTTTTTTTTAAAATTGTTTTTTGTTCAATATTTTTATTGTTTTTCAAAACAGCCAAGTAGCTCACAGAAATACAAAGGGGAAAAAATAAATATAAAAGAAAGAAAGAAAGAAAGAAAAAGAAAGAAAGAAAGAAAGAAAGAAAGAAATGGAATACATAATTATTTTTTTTATTTTATTGTTTTTTTGTACAATATATTTTTTTTGTTTTTCAAAACAGCCAAGTAGCTTACAGAAATACAAAGGAAAAAAGAAATTAAGAAATATAAAAGAAAGAAAAAGAGAAAAAATGGAATACATTTTTTTTTTTTTTTTTTACATTTTATTGTTTTTTGTTCAATATTTTTATTGTTTTTCAAAACAGCCAAGTAGCTTACAGAAATACAAAGGGAGAAAAAGAAAGAAAGAAAGAAAGAAAGAAAGAAAGAAAGAAAGAAAGAAAGAAAGAAAGAAAGAAAGAAAATGCATAATTCTGAGGTCAGTTTTAAGGTGGTTTCAGAATGAGTCACTGTTTTAAACTACTGGTCACATGACAGCACATTTAGAGAAGAGATTATGTCGCCATTAGTTAAACTGTGTGAGGAGGCTAACGTTATGAAAGGCTAACGTTATGAAAGGCTAACCTTATGAAAGGCTAACCTTATGAAAAGCTAACCTTATGAAAGGCTAACGTTATCCTATGTCTGCCTCATGCTGAATCCGTTTCCATTCATGCAGCTGCTCGTGTGTCCAGTAAAGCGTACAAACTGCTCCTGATCAAGTCATGATCATTTTATAATAGTGAGCAAATACTACTGATGGATTTTGGGGTGAAGTAAATAGAATAGTCTGACATGTCACTGTTTTTTTCTGGTCTACTTAAAAAAAAAGGCAAAAATTGAGAGTATACCCACTTCTCCAGGGACCACTACACCACTGGTTAGGGTTAGAAACGGTCTTTCCCATTTCTTCAACTTTAACTGTTGTTGTTTAACTTTTAAACTCTTACAGCAGCCATTTTAGCCATTTTATTTATTTATTTAATGTTAGCAGAACCAAAAGGGTCTTCTAGTTTTTTAGTCTGCATTGGTATTTATTGATTATTTATTGTAGACTATTTAAATGCATTATTCGTAGTTGCTTTTAATGACCTTGCATTTGTGCACTGATTTATTTAATATTTGTCATATTGCACTTTGGATATGGGCTGATGTCTGTAGTAAGTTGTAAATGAATTGCCCATATGGGATAAATAGTTTTCTGAATCTGAATCATACTTGCTCCGAATGGATTTTACTGTGGTTTTTGAACAATATAAAAAACACACAAAACAAAGAACAGACCAGAGCGAATATGTACAATAAAAATAAAAAATAAAAAGTGTGTATTGTTTTTATAAAATACAAAGGAGCAACAATCGCAGCGGCCTGTAACCTCTGTATATTATTCTGAACAGGCTCACCATCTCAGAAGAGCAGTGGTAATCATCCTGATCAAATAAACACCCTCAAATTCTCATCTTCCTGCAGTGTGATTTTCTATCTGCCCACATGCCTTTGGTGACTTGTAATCTCAGCCAATAAAACAAAAATGGTTATGTGTTGGAACTCTTCTGTGAAAGCGGATTTGCACCGGTCGGCTCTACCTGTGTTCTGTATTCACTGAATGATGATTACATAAACCTTTGTGGCATTTTTCGCTGCGGATGCTTGACCCGCGCTGGACTAACACCATCGAGTCGCACCTCAATAGCGACTTCTTTGGCGCTCGTCGCCTTGTGCAAAGTGGATATCTTCGGTTGGTTTGTGCACTGTTATTTTGGAGCCACGACTCTGTAGTTTGGCTGTCACGAGCTTGGCTTTTTAGAGCAAGAAGTGGCCATATTTGGACAAAGAGGAGCAGAGCTGGGGGTTGAAACTCAACACAGTTCCAACATGGTTTAGCTCCGTCCCCTGCAGAACTATAATCCACATCCAGAGTCTCCTCACTTAGTCATTTTACGGCCATGTAATTTCATAACACGTCAATAATGCCATTCTGGATTAACACCAACATCAGCTCTGACAAGGACTGTCGTTAAATAATCCTCTGACAGTCTTTATAGTGAAATGTCTCAACCACAAAATACAGAAGAGCTGTTGATAAGTAAAAAAATAAATAAACACAAGCTCAGAAAATGACTCTGAGCTGTCAATCACACCTGTCAATTAGCGGTAAAATCTTATTCGTAGAGGATTCATTAACAAAAACACCATTTGGGCACTTATTAGACGGCCAAAATAAAGAAATGAGACTATAATGATTCCTGATGATACGAATTTACTTAGGAATTCTAATGAGAAGTTGGTGTTTTTTAATAGGCGTCACTTGGAAACATCAGGAGTAACACGTTACAAAAGTAATGCATTACAGTACAGAAATCAAATACACGACCCAGGGTCCAATCCAGCCAGTGGGATGAAGTTGTGAAATGTAAAAATTACACTGGAGATATTATCAAAGGTAGGGATGTCCGATAACACTGGTCTACAAGGAAAATGCTTCCAGAATAAAAGTAATGAAATTTTACCACATGAGAGTCACTGATAAAGAAAAATCAAGTCAAAAATGCTGGTTGGCTGAACTTTCCAAGATACAGCCTTGGGTCAAAATGTGAAATTCAAGAATTAACGAGAGAATGGGTTTGACTCAAAAGGCATATTTGTCTCAGAGCTACAAGATCTACTTCAAAACACTGTCTGCACATTAGAATACATTCACTTTACAGGTTCTATTTAGTGGAAGATTTCGAAAACTATTCTATAAATGTACATAAACCAATATATATGTGTAATAACACTTAATCATATACAGTCTACTCTCGTTAAACCGCCCGCCGTTATACCGCCATTTCCGCTTATCGCCATCCGCCAGCCCAGTTCCATGCACAAACAACACTTATACCATTGATTTCCCGACCGTTATACCGCCAGCGGCGCGGCGCGGCACCTCCGAGGTGCGGCTCCCAGTGTTGTCTTTTCCGTGGAAACCGGGTCGAAATGGCTCTTTGAGTGTTAAAGGTTGCCGATCCCTGCCTTACAACATAACAGAATCAAGATTTATTTAGACACGCAATTAGAACGGGTTAACGGAGGCAGCATAGACATCATATAGTAAAGACATGCACATTATGGACTCAACCCGTTGTAACGCCATTTTCGCTATACCGCCAATTTGGCCGTGAACGGAAGTTGGCGGTATAACGAGAGTAGACTGTACCTTGAAAACATCAGCAAACCGGCACTTTTGTCATTTATTTTCCAATTAATCTTATTAAAATATGAAACGTTCAGCACATTTAATCTCTGAAGCAAATCATTTCTAAAAAATTGTAGACCAGCGTAATATCGGCCCACTGATATTATCAGCCCGATATTGGCATAAAATGTAATATCGGTGAATATTGTTATCGGTTTTTTTGCCTATCATTAAAACCGATAAAATAATGCCTTGATTTCACCGGCATTTACCGACGTGTAAATGAAGGATTGTTTGTAGCTGAAAGAAATGTGCAGTTTTCAAAATTGTACAGTAGAGTTGCCACACTGTAATAGACTCATGGAGGGAGGGAGAGAAAATAAATAAATATGGCATTTTTCCACAACTTAAGTTGAAGTATGTATTCTTTGCACAGACAGTGTTTACATTTTGAAAGCCTTGTTGCATTTGAGAATGCATCCAATGGAGCATCACAATAAAATTAGGCATGATGTGTTAATTCCATGACAGGAGATATGTGATGTTACCTAAAATTGGTTTAATATCCCACATATATCGGCAGCGGTATCAGTAGATATCGGAATCGGTAAAGTAAAATTACATAAAAACACTTACATTTGGGTCAAGTCACGTGCCTGTTGACTTTGAATCAAAAAATTAGAATTGAGATAATGATTTCAAACTTTTTGTAGTTCAGTAGTATAACATCTCAAGTTTCTAAATCCATTAAAATTTTTGCCAAAAAAGGATTTTCAAGACAATTACGGAAAATTACATGAAATGTGCTTACCAATCTTATTTTGGTATCAATTACCTCCGCCAAGGAGGTTATGTTTTTGCCAGGGTTTGTTTGTTTGTCTGTCTGTTTGTCTGTCCATTAGTGTGCAACATAACTCAAAAAGTTATGGACAGATTTTGATGAAATTTTCAGGGTTTGTTGGAAATAAGGATAAGGAAGAAATGATTAAATTTTGGTGGTGATCGGGGGTGGGGGGGCCCACAGGGGGGGTGCAGACCAGAAAATTTTATCAAAATCTGTCCATAACTTTTTGAGTTATGTTGCACACTAACGGACAGACAAACAAACGGACAGACAAACAAACCCTGGCAAAAACATAACCTCCTTGGCGTGGGTGGGGTGGGGGGGGGGGGGGGGCGGCACTGATCAGCCTTGGTGGAGGTCTGCGCTCTCTGAGTGCTTCTAGTTATATTCTGTGAGAAGATATCACAGTATCACAGTTAAATATCACAGTGTTTCAGTTATTGGTGTCAAGCTATGGAACGAATTGAAGGATGAAGTGAAATTGTGTAGCTCACTGTTGAGTTTCAAAAAGAATTTAATTGGTCAAATTATGAAGGGCTATGAGAGTAATATGTTTACAAAATAACTTATTACACTGAATGTAGTATAATTTAAGTTTAAGTATTTATCTGTTGCAACTTAAGGTGTGGACATGGACTAAGGGTGTAAATAGGAGAAGCAGAAATAAGCCTCCGGCTTCAGCTTCTTCCTTTTTCAGTTACAAAATGTGTTAATTTTATGCTTGTTTGTTTCTTTTTTAATATGTAGGTGTTTTGTTTTGTTGTCTTTTTTATATGTGTGTGTTTTGTATCTTGTATTTAACTGAAATAAATAAACATTCATTCATTCATTCAAGATCAAATTTTTCAAAATCAAATTAGCAAAAAAACCTGACCTCATTGAGAAAAACAGATGTCATTTTTGGATTTAGCGGTGCAAAATGGTCCTAATTCAGTTGAAAAAAACCTAGACAACTTGCAAAAAACATTTTTTTGTAACCCAGTGTAATCGTAGCCCATCAGCTCCTCTTCCTGCGGTGGTAGATCACATACAGGGGCAAAGGGCCAGGGTTCCAATGAGGCACCTGCTGTTCTTAATGTCCTCTGTCATGACAGGCTCCATAGGGGCAACGCTGTAAAAATACTCGAACTTGACATAGTGATCAGAGCGGGGCAAAGGGGCCGGAGTCTGACAGAGCCCGAGGACAAAGTCACTCATAGCTCTAATAATGGCCTGTTGAGATCTAGCGCTGAAAGGAGGTCGATAGGGTCAGAGCGACCGTTTTCCAGGTGCGTTCCCCTGCAGGACTCAAGGGCTCATTGTGATCGGCTTAATGCGTCTATCCCTCGTCTCAGCGTAAAAACATGCAAATAGGAACGGACTGGCCTGTACAACTGCATTAGAGGGCAAAGGCTGTTGATTTCCCCTGAGATTAAACGTAAAGTATTCAGAAAAACTGCTTAGATCATTACAAAATTTGCAGTCAGGACGTGTGTGTGGATAGTTCAAGAACCCTGACCTGATATCAAACAAGTTCTGTCATCAAATGTTCAGATTTCACTGTGCACTCACTGTACCCATCAAATAAATCTACCTTTTTATTCACATGTTGATGCTTTCATCTGGGTCTGAAGTAGAGCTGCAACCGATTAATCGACTCACAGTGATAAAAAAAAAAGTCATTCAACCACAATTCTCCTGAATCAAAGCTTTGTTTCCTTCATTTCTCTGCTGTTAAACATTGGTTCCACTATTGTGTTTCACACGGACGATTATTGTGACGCACAAAGATGCTTCAATTCAGGAAAACTACAATAGAATATTTCCCTTTGATCAATTTGAGTCGATTAATCGAATCCTGAATTTTTGCTTTGGCTTCAACACCTAATCGATTAATCGGTTGCAGCTCTAGTCTGAAGCAAGGTTATAGTAGTTTTGGATTTTTCATTATAGTTTAGTTTTATTCAGTTTCAACTTTTTTCCTTCTAATTCAGTTAGTTTTGATTTGTTTTTAGAGCAGGTTTGCTAGTTTTTATTAGTTTTCATTATTTTCTGAATGCTTAGTTTTAGTTTAGTTTTTTCATATCTTTTATCTTTTTCACCGTCGTATTCAAATAAATCCCAGACAGGACTCTAATGCTTTCTCCTGACTTTAGTCTACATGTTTCCAGGTAGAGTGGGGACGAAAAGTTAACTCTAAACAACAAGTGACGAGAAGTGACGGACCCTTAAATATCGCATGATGCCAGCAGCTAAAATTGCTTGAGGAAAATAAATTGATTTCATATCAATCCGACGTCGACAAAGACAAAAACGAAGGGAATTTGAGCCATAATTTTTATCCGTTTTAGTTAGTTTTGTGAGCACACAATACAGTTTCACTTAGTTATCGTTTTTTTCTTTTAATTATAGTTTTTATTTATTTCAGTTAACGAAAATGTTTGTACAATTCTAGTTTTCGTCATTTCGTTAGTTTTCGTTAACAATAATAACCTTGGTCTGAAGTAGTTTTGGAACCCCGTATGAAATTAAATGATGTTTTCTGTGCAAACTTCAGCATTAAAGAAACTTTTTGCAGTACATGTGACGCCAAATTGATGATTATCTTCATTATTTGCTTGCGTGTTTATAAATTTGCGTAGATTTCCTTAAGTCGTGGCGTGTTGAGCTCTCACCTGCTGCTGTAAATCCTATAACTTCATCTCTTCAGTCAACACAGACACATTTTCTACATTTTATCAAAGGTAACAAACCACCGATTCTGAGACATGCAAATGAGGCACCGTAGGAACCCCTTTGGTTTCCTTTTATACCGAAATCCCAGCTTCCAGAATCCACCGATCCACCAATGAAAGCATGTCGTGAACCTATTAGTAGTGTCTGTAATAATTTGTCAAAGCCACCGTCAAAGGCTGTTGATTTCCCCTGAGATTAAACGTAAAGTCTTCGGAAAAAATGCTTAGATCGTTAAAAAATTCGCAGTCAGGATGTGTGTGTGTGGATAGTTCACAAACCCTGACCTGATGTCAAAAAAGTTCTGTAATCAAATGTTCAGATTTCACTGTATGCTCACTGTACCCATCAAATAAATCTACCTTTTTATTCACATGTTGATGCTTTTATCTGGGTCTGAAGTAGAGCTGCAACCGATTAATCGACTCAAAGTGATAAAAAAAAAAAGTCATTCAACCACAATTCTCCTGAATCAAAGCTTTGTTTCCTTCATTTCTCTGCTGTTAAACATTGGTTCCACTATTGTGTTTCACACGGACGATTATTGTGACGCACAAAGATGCTTCAATTAAGAAAAACTGCAATAGAATATTTCCCTTCAAACAATTCAAGTCGATTAATCGAATCCTGAATTTTTGCATTGGCTTAAACACCTAATCGATTAATCGGTTGCAGCTCTAGTCTGACGTAGTTTTGGAACCCCGTATGAAATTAAATGATGTTTTCTGTGCAAACTTCAGCATTAAAGAAACTTTTTGCAGTACATGTGACGCCAAATTGATGATTATCTTCATTATTTGCTTGCGTGTTTATAAATTTGCGTAGATTTCCTTAAGTCGTGGCGTGTTGAGCTCTCACCTGCTGCTGTAAATCCTATAACTTCATCTCTTCAGTCAACACAGACACATTTTCTACATTTTATCAAAGGTAACAAACCACCGATTCTGAGACATGCAAATGAGGCACCGTAGGAACCCCTTTGGTTTCCTTTTATACCGAAATCCCAGCTTCCAGAATCCACCGATCCCCCAATGAAAGCATGTCGTGAACCTATTAGTAGTGTCTGTAATAATTCGTCAAAGCCACCGGGACGCTTCCTGACTTTCTACAGTTGTAAGCTAGGGTTGGTAAGTAAAAAAGAAAGCAGCTTCTTTCTCTTTACTCTTTGTGGAACATGAAAAAACTGTCGCCCACGCAAATGTCTTATGTCAGAAGACGTGACTGAACGCAGCTCGGAGTCAGAGTACATGTTTTTTTTTTGGGTGCATTATGTATGTAGGTTGTATGAACTTTAGTATGCATGTTTAATACATCCAGTGAAAAGGAGATCTAACAAATATGAGATTGTGTTCGACCTGCAGTGAGGATGAAACTAATGGAAGCAACACTCTTTGCACAGCTGGAGAGAATATAGCACGGTAAATGGCTGGGTATTAAATATTCAATACAGACAGGCCTTAAGAATCATGCTGATAAAAGCGAGATCTGCCACAAGTTACAGGTTATTGAATTGGGACTGTCTGTGTCACTCTCCCATGTCTCTTCCACTTTCGCATAAAACAGCAAGCTATTTGCAACGCAGCCAGAGCGTAAACATCATTGTCAACAGATCTCAGCATGTGTCTTTCAAACACTGATCAAATGGCTTTCGAGATGCGGATTCCCTAGGAAGTGAACGTTGTTTTCTGTTATCCAATTTGTGCAGTGGGCGTAATACACCTCAACATAAAATTGGAATTATTAGTGTCACGAGGAAGACGAAAAAAAAAAAAAAAGAAAAAAGCATTATATTGCACTATAGATACGGTGATTGAAGGAGAGTAGGCTGAAAGTGACATATTGTGACAAAACAAATACAGAACATATGCCACAAGGGAGCACTATAATAAAAGAACTGCCGAGAAGAGGGGGAGAATATGGTTTTACTTGAGTGTGCTACAGTAAGAGGGTTGTGTGTTTGCGCTGGCACGCTTGAGTCAACAGTGTGTGCGCTTGTGTTGTTGCCGCGTGTTGCTAATAGGGCCTGAGCCGAGCGAGATGCAGCCTGAATTCTTGTTGCTCGATCAAAGTCTCTGGAGTAATCGCTCATAAGAACAGAGGAGGAACGAGCAGGAGGACGCCCATTCTGGAGTGTATTAAATCCCCCAAAAACTCACAAACCGGTACGCGCCCCATCCCGCTATCCACTGCAGGCGATGTAATTTTAGCTAGCGGTGTTGTTTACAAGAAGAAGAAGAAGAAGACGAGGAGGAAGAAAAGGAAGTATTCATAAGGGTAGTGTTGACAGTAAACCAAGATTGGAATGAAGAATAAAGGATAAAAACACAGGCTGTGATTGGCCGGTGCAGGAACTCCCCTGTGTCCGAGCTGATACGTCTCTCCTTCTCATCATGCCGGGGCAATTTTGTCCCGGTTATAGCTCCTCCATCTTCTCCCAAGCTACTCCTTATTTCAGCATTTCAATTTCCTCCCTTGTGCAAGGGCTGAGTGCTAACCTACTTCAGACTTTTCCCTCAGACGAAAGAGAGAGAGAGAGAGAGAGAGAGAGAGAGAGAGAGAGGAGGAGGTAGAGAGAGGCAGAAAATCCCGGAGCAGACATAAGGAACTGCCTGGCTCTAAGTTCAGTCCTGCTTCCGGTTCCCCCGAGGTGAAGGAATGCAGATCGCAAGATGATGTTGTGCTTACGATCCCCGCCTCATGAACTACATATTCTCATACCGGTAAAGGACTGCCTACTCAGAGAACTTCCTCTCATGTGTTTGCACTGACTCTCAGGTACATTTTAACCCATAAAGACCCAGTGGTACTTTTCCGGCAGCTCCAAAATGAATTTCTCTGTTTATTACCCCGCCCCCTGAACGGGAGGCAAGGGGTATTGTTTCTGATTTGTTTGTTTCTTTGTTTGTTTACACTCTAGCAGCAAAACTCTTAGTTGAATTCATACCAAATTGGGTTAATAGATTGCCAGTGACCCAGAATATGACATTACATTTTGTTTTGGGAACAGTAGGTCAAAGTTCTTTTTTTTTTTTTTTTTAATGAGCTTCTTGCTTTGTTTCTTTGTTTGAATTTAGCAAAACAAAAAATATTGAAATAAGCTGAAAAAAAAATCTCACTGAAAAGTTACTCTTTATGTAATTATGTCTTATTTTAAGTGTGATGAGATATTTTGACAAGAAATGAGAAAAATACACTTGGTAAGATTTAGATTTTTTCCACTGTGTTGTTTTTGATTCGGTTTGTTTGTTTGTTTGTTTGTTTCTTTGTTTGTATATTAACACTCTAGCAGCAAAACTATTGGTTGAATTCATACCAAATTTGGTTTATAGATTGCCAGTGACCTAGAATAGATGTGGTTACATATTAAGAACAGTAAGTCAAAGTCAAATTTTTGTTTTTATGAATTTCTTAACCCCCCACCCCCACCCACTTATAAGATGCAAAAATACTGGTTGAATTTATTCCAAATTGACTTTATAGATTGCCAGTGACCCAGAATAGATCTCATTACATTTTTGGAACAGTAGGTCAAAGTTCAAAATTTTTTAAAATGAATTTTTAAAATCTTTCCATTTATTTATAATGGGTGAAATATGTGCAAGGGGCGGGGTTTGTTGTGTCTGGCAACACTTGTTTACAGACTGATCTAATGAAATGGTGCATGTCACACCAGTTCTTATGGCATTTGGCATGATATACATATGAATTTTTGACATTTCACGTGTTAAACGTCATTTAATCACGTGGCAATTTATGCCGAGATCTCTGGTTCAAATAACTCTAACCCTCAGTGGATGGTATTTGACACATCGATTCAGGTCGGACAGGGGGCTAATAACGGTGTGAACATACACATGAAAAGCTTATAACGCATACAGATAACACGGCGCTTTAATTTACGTGACTCTTGATATGATGTTGCTATTTAACCTTTCTTAAGCAATTTATCCCCATTTATTATATTATCCTGTGTATTTTACATTTCTTCAATAACAATCAGGTATTTTCCCAGATTTATTTCACTGATCATGTCGATGTTCATACAAGATCAGATTAAAGTGAAGCGTCACAATATCAGAAACAGAGAACAATGAAGAAAATGTGACTTTTTCAACAAAACATATCATTAACTGAACATAAACCCAGTATCTCCATCCATGGTCGATGAATTAATGATTTAGAAGATGATGGCGTTCCCATGGTAACCACGGAGCCTCTAAACATCCACATGAGTCATATCTGATGACCATGAAAAGGTGACAAACTGCATTTTACACCAATTATTTACATGTATTGATCGATTGAATGGATTAGAAGTTTTTGAACATTTCATATTGGCAGATGATTTTGGTCCCAAGTGGACATTTGGGTTTTTATGGGTTAAAAAGCACCTGCATGAGACGACAGATCACGATGAACCTAAGAAAAATACACTCCTCTCCTATTAGGCAATAACAGCCAAATAGACTTAAATTGTCTTGTTAAAAGTAAAAAAAAATAAATAAATAAAAATCCTGGTGGTGTGAGCAAATTTCACCAGAGCCGCTGAAAAGATCAATTTAAAAAGCTGAGATAACTCCCCGAACTGAAAGTGTGTGTTACAAGCAACAAAAATACTGTTATTTAAAGACAGACTTGAAGTTGTGCAAATGGTCTCTCTTACAAAAAGGAAAACAATCCTGTTCCTCATTTGCAATGTTATTCAAATCATTATTTTGGCTTGTTATGGTTAAATCTAACTCAGTATAAGCTGGAACATCTGATTAGGACAAAGTTAGATAGATCTGATTAAAATGAGGGAAAATATGACTTCTTTTCTTTGTTTAAAAACTTCAAAAATATTCATTTCCCAGAAACGGGGCTTTTTTTTTTTTTTTTACTTTGTTGAAATGTGCTTTTTTTCTCCGTGTAGGGTCTCACAAGATCTGAAATGTAATTAATAATTAATTTCTAGACTCAATTCCCTCGCTGGGAAAAGATAAGGGCATTCAATTCTCCTCTGCTCATCATCAAATCAATTAAGAACAATCTGTTGTCGGTGTAATTGAGCTTGTTGACATCTGCAATCTACCTTTGCTGTCATCTGCAACATTCATGTGGGCCAATCACACAGGAAAAATCCCTGATGCTAATATAGTAAACATGCCGTCTGCTTTGAGCATGAGGGAACTTGTCTTTTCTCTCTATCTTTATACCCGTAAGTGTTAGTGCGAACATTAATCATTTTCATTTTCATTCATCTTCTCCTCCACAATATGCCTGTCACTGTCGCTATAATCCCTGTCTTCCCACCTTTGGTGGTTTCATCTTTCATGGTTCTCATTTCTTCACCCCCTCCACATTATCTTGCGTCATTCTCTCCCGATTTCCATTTTTCTCTGACTGTTTGCAATGTATCATATCCGCTTTCACCTAATCTTTTTCACCCTGCCAGTGTCTCCTCTTCCATTGTGACACCCAGGAAAATCTTTTCTTCCTGGTTGCCCAGTAGCGATGAAACATTTATTCACTTCAGAGATGTCTCCCCCCTGATGAGCTCCTGAAATTGTCTTTCCAAGGCTCCTGCACATGCTCTCTGCTGCCCCGTGAGCCCCCGACATGACAACAAGTGACACAAAAAGGACAATTTCAGAGCAATAACACCGTTAAGTTATTCTGACTGTGTCGTACCCACTGACTGTCACATCTCCACTGAGAACCACAACTAGTTCAAGGACTCATTACTAACTCATAATTAGTAATGCAATTACAATTATCGACATTTCAGCAGGTTCATTATGTGGCATTTTCATGTTGTGTGGAAAGAGTAGCGCTGCATTATGTAATAATTTTTCACCTCATTATGTAATAACGTCACGTTTTGTAATAACTTTACCAAGCCAAAGTGGTTTCTCACAGATTTGGCAAAAAATTGAACCAGATCTCATATATAATGTAAAAATTCTACAGTCCACCAGGGTTGTTTTGAAGAATGAGTCTAGTCGGTGGATGGAGGTAAAGGTGGCACTGAGGTTGAGCACTCATGAAAAGACAGTGAAATTGCTGCTACGTGGAATTCCCGTTCCCACAATGCACTTCGGGACAAAATTCCCGTAAAGGTCTAAGTGACGTTTTGGTATGTAATGTAAACAAACGGACAGTGTTTATGATGGAGTCATCTTTGAAGTTGTTCACCATGAAGAAAGGGATTCAGCTGCATAAGTGTGAAAAGCTGGGGTGATGTAAAGGGGGGGTGGGGGGGAGCATGACAAATTCTTGGGGTCCAGCGTTTGTGGGGGGCCCATAGAGCAGTGGAGGGGGTCCAGTGGATACAGGTTAGAAGTTGTGAAAATTTTGTGTAAGATCCACTGTATGTTAGATGAGAAGAGAATTCGGATGTTGAAAGTAAGTTAGGTTTCACTTTTGCTTCACGCCAGCGTTAGTTACGTTAGTTATGGACTGCGCCCTCACGTACATCAGTGGCAATTTCTCATAGACTGCAAGGGAAGCCTGGCTTCCCCTAAAATTACGAAAATTAAATGGTTAAATATGTACAGTTGTGTTAACATTTCACTGACTATAAATGTGTCAGAACACGTTCATCTCACAGACGAGTTTGTTCAGAATCAGCTTTATCACAAATCAACGGACGCAATGTTGTTCACTTCTCATACATTCCCGTGTTTCTGTTTTCTTGGGCTGGACACCAGAATCCCACGTGCTGATTGGAGGATCGGTCGAAAGGCTGAATCCCATTTGATTGACAGCTGTTTTCAGATCTCCTCCTTCACTGACACAGTTCAGTTTAATACCGCCGCGCATTCTGCTGTGAAATCAAGAGAGAAACCGCTACGAAATTACTCGTTCATTTCTTGCACTGTAAATAAAACACACTCATTGGACTTCCTTGTTTCAATTTAACATAATTTCAGCGTTTTCTTGTTTCAGTTCCATAATTTAATCATTTCTTGTTTGAGTTAAATGTCGTTTTGTAGATAGTTAAATCAATCAAACTGTCGGCTAGGTCGCAGTGAAAGGAGCATCTGTAGTTTAAAAAGGCTGAAGTCTTCCACCCACAACACACTGGGCCAAGGTCATTTAAGCAGAGAGGACACTGGTCCAGTCCCTGGAAAAGACGCCTACTGTGTACGATAAGGTCACTGACCATTTTCTTAAAAAGGCACGGAGGGCCGAATTTATGTTTAAATAACTTGACAATTTTTTTTTTGTTGTAAGCCGACAATGAGCTTCCCCTGTCTGAAAGACGAGCAGCCGCCACTGACGTCCATATAACTGCTGCCCCTACCCCATGTACATACCCCAACTCCGACAAATCTATAAGATACTGAATTTTATAAAGGGCCTACATTGTTTACCTTTCATGTGTCTCACAATTGCAAACGGCCCCCCAGATGGAAAGACTAATGGATTAGTGATAATTAGGATATCACTGGGGTTTTACAAATTTGGAAAAAAAAAAAAAAGTGATGAAAGTCATAAACTGCTTTAATTAGTGCAGCTTTTGTCTGTCTTGCAAACACATTCTCCATTATAATGAATACCGTTCCATTTGATTTAGGTTTGACTAATGAAACATCGGACTAGTTTTTTTAACCCATAAAGACCCAAAAAACCACCGGTGACACAAACCATCTACTGATCTAAACAGTTTAATACCTGCTGATGCATTAATCCTATCAGTACATGTAAATGATTGGTGTAAAATGCAGTTTGTCATCTTTTCATGGTCATCAGATATGACCCATTTGGATGTTCAGAGACTCTGTAGTTACCATGGAAACACCGTCATCTTCTACAATATTGATTCACCAGTAAAACCCATGGAGTTGGATCAATGACAGTGGATGGAGACACTTGGTTTTACATTCAGTTAGCAATATCTGTGCTGAAAAATGAACCTTTTCTTCATTTTTCTCTATTTTGATATGATTAACTTTGAATTTACTCTGAGTTTTCAAGAACATCTGCCTGATCTGTGAATTAAATATTGGAAAATACATGATTTAGATGAAAAAATGCCAAATACAGAGGATAATATTTAAAACAATTGGTGATAAATCAGTTAAGAAAGGTAGAAATAGAGGAAAAATTAATTTGGGAACCACAAAAGTAAGACTAGGTCCTTCTGGGTTAAAATTAATTCTAATTAAGCTGGAATGATTAATGTTTTGCTGGTATGATCTTTTTTTTTTTCTCAATTAAGGCATCCATTTCATAGTTTTTTTAACGGTTTATTACATAATGCACCAAATTATTACATTTTCTTAAAAAAAAACAAAAAAAAAAAAAACAAGTGCTACATCCGTATTTTGTAATAACTGTTGCAATATGTAACTGGAAAAGCACTCGGAGAGCACAGACCTCCGCCAAGTCAGATCAGCCCCCCCAATCACCACCAAAGTGTAATCATTTGTTCCTTGTGCCAATATCAACATTTCCTGAAAATTTCATCAAAATTCTTCCATAACTTTTTGAGTTATCTTGCAAACAGACAAACAAACCCTGATGAAAACATAACCTCCTTGGTGGAGGTGGGCCTGTAACGGTACATGTACCGAACCAAACTGTTTCGGTACAGACCTGTTCGGTTCGGTACACAGCTGTACCGAAACGGCACAGTATGATGAGAAAAAGAAAAAGGAACGAAAGATGTTGTTTGATGCGGAACTTTAAATCCACGCAAGTTCCACACGGACATATGGAAGGACGTGCACATTGACCCAAAATACGAAATAGCAGCTGATATAAGGTAAAAAAAAAAAAAAAAATATGATGTGAACCTGGAAGGAAGAGACTGAAGACCCTCCACCATCAGTCCAGTCCAGTTTGGATCAGTTCAGGTCCCAGTGAAAGACAACGAGGAAAGAGACGTTAATAAGACGGACGTTGTTTGGCCCCTAGGAACTACGGTAGTTCTACAACACTGACACTAGCTCTGCCTGTCTGTCTCTCTCTCTCACACACGCTGTATAACAGAGGAATAGAACCTATAGCTGGACGTTGAAAGTATATGAAGTTTCACTTTCGTTTCACGCCTGTGTTTGTTACGTTAGTTATGGACCACCCCCCCACCCCCCCGTCTCCGACCAAACAAACAAAAAAAATCCCCCCAACAAATCACAGCTTGTTTTCTGTCCTAAAATAAAAAATAATTTGGTTAATTTTTTGTTGTCATTGCTGCTCTTCAGTTTGTTTCAACAGAATACCAGTTTATCCTCTTGTTAATGTTGCACTTCATGTGGAATTTTTTTGTTATTTTTCTGCAGAATGTGAACTGACAGAACTGGGATTAGATTTTTGTTGTTTGTTCAAAACTACCTTTCAAGGAAAAGTGCAATACTAATGTTTAAAATACATTTAGTGATATTAATAATTTATTTTATTACCTCCGCCAAGGAGGTTATGTTTTTGCCAGGGTCTGTCTGTCTGTCTGTTTGTTTGTCTGTCCGTTAGTGTGCAACATAACTCAAAAAGTTATGGACAGATTTGGATGAAATTTTCAGGGTTTGTTGGAAATGGGATAAGGAAGAAATGATTAAATTTTGGTTGTGATCGGGGGTGGGAGGGCCCACGGGGGGGGCCACTGATCGTTAGTGTGCAACATAACTCAAAAAGTTATGGACAGATTTGGATGAAATTTTCAGGGTTTGTTGGAAATGGGATGAGGAAGAAATGATTAAATTTTGGTGGTGATCGGGGGTGGGGGGGCCCACACGGGGGGGGGGGGGGCGGCACTGATCAGCCTTGGCGGAGGTCTGCGCTCTCCGAGTGCTTCTAGTTTTCTATTTGATTTATAGCAGCAGAATTATATATTCCTGTTTTTCTATATTCTATTTTTTAAAAAAACTGGGGGAAAAATTTTCAAAAATTCATAAATGTATTAAAGACATTTTGAGGGGTTTTCTTTCTTCCCATGCCGAACTGAAAAAAAAAAAAAAAAAACGAACCATGGCTTTCAAAACCAAAAACGTACCAAACCGAAAATTTTGTGTACCGTTACAGGCCTCGGCGGAGGTAATAAGTTATTAAAAAATACAGCGTTATTACATAATGCTGCATAATACTACAGGGCTAATAGAAGCTGCAGAGGAAAACAATCACATTCACCTAATTTCCTGTTGCTCCACCTTATAGTGACACGAGTGACTCAAGAATCAATCAGCACCAAAATGAGTTCATCAAGTATCTGACATGTGAGCGTTTAGGTCTGAGAAACAGACAGAATCCAACTAAACACTTCCTCGGGGGTGAAGACAAAAGGGTCAGCTGACTGAGGAGGAGCCGCTGCATCCAGGAGTGAAAACAGAGGATTCATCTGCACGGGCCGTAAACCAGGCAGAACTAAAACCACAGACCGATGAAGACCAGGAACTGTCGAGTGTGTCGCCTCAGACGGTGAATTAACAAAGTACTGGTGAGAAGTAGACACTGACGCTCGTGTAAACAGAAATGTGTGGATTAATAACAGAACTGAAGCAGAGTAGAAACAGCATACTGGGCAAAGTGATTCATTCTGTTTGAGACGAGTCGGTGGAAACAAAAATAATTAGACATTTTCTAACTAGACTCTTCTTTTATTTAGGTTTTATTTATTCTTCTACATGGCAGTTTTCTTTTTTTGTTGTACATTTCTAGGTCTTCAAATGTATTCTTGTATTTTATTCTTTTATTTTGGTTTTTATTTATTCTACACAGCACTGTTTCCTTTCTTTTGTTGTACAGTTGTTCTACATCTTTTAATCCATTCTTGTATTTTATTTTTATTTATTCTTCTATACAGCACTGTTTTTTTTCCTTTTTTGTACAGTTCTGCGTCTTTTAATCTATTCTTGTATTTTATTCTTTTTTTTATTCTTCTATACGGCACTGTTTCCTTTCTTTTTTTGTTTTTTTTTGTTGTACATTTCTAGGTCTTTAAATCTATTCTTGTATTTTATTGTTTTATTTTGGTTTTTATTTATTCTTTTATACAGCACTGTTTTCTTTGTTTGTTGTACAATTGTTCTGTCTTTTATCTATTGTATTTTATTCTTCTGTTTATTCTTCTATAGAGCACTGTTTTCTTTTTTTGGTTGTACATTTCTAGGTTTTTAATCTGTTCTTGTATTTTATCATTTTATTTTGGTTTTATTTATTCTTCTATACAGCACTTTTTTTCCCCTTTTTTTGTACAGTTGTTCTACATCTTTTAATCTATTCTTGCATTTTATTCTTTTATTTTGGTTTTTATTTATTCTTTTATACAGCACTGTTTTCTTTCTTTGTTTGTTGTACAATTGTTCTGTCTTTTATCTATTGTATTTTATTCTTCTATTTATTCTTCTATAGAGCACTGTTTTCTTTTTTTGGTTGTACATTTCTAGGTTTTTAATCTGTTCTTGTATTTTATTGTTTTATTTTGGTTTTATTTATTCTTCTATACAGCACTGTTTTTTTCCCCTTTTTTTGTACAGTTGTTCTACATCTTTTAATCCATTCTTGTATTTTATTCTTTTATTTATTCTCTCTATGCAGCACTTTTTTGTTTTTGTTTTTGTTTTTTACCTTTTTTTGTACAGTTGTTCTACATCTTTTAATCTATTCTTGTATTTTATTCTTTATTCTTCTATACAGCACTGTTTTTTTTCCTTTTTTTTGTACAGTTGTTCTACATCTTTTAATCCATTCTTGTATTTTATTCTTTTATTTATTCTTCTATACAGCACTGTTTTTTTTCCCCTTTTTTGTACAGTTGTTCTGCGTCTTTTAATTTATTCTTGTATTTTATTCTTTTATTTATTCTTCTATACAGCACTGTTTTTTTTCCTTTTTTCTGTACAGTTGTTCTACATCTTTTAATCCATTCTTGTATTTTATTCTTTTATTTATTCTCTCTATACACCACTTCAGTTGTTTTAAAGTGCTTTACAAATAAAGTCGGATTGGACATTTATCGATACCCGCTGACATGAAAACGTGCACTGGAACATTTCTGCCGATATTTCCTGGCGCTATACGTCTTTCAAAATGTATGCAAATCAGAATCTTCTCGTTATAGGCGGCCTGCGTGACTCTTTTGGCGGCGTGGTGTTGTGCATCTCTGCTGCACAATAACACAATGCAAAGTGTCAGTCAGCACCTTGCAACATGGACTGAACTCCCTTTGGATCCAACCCCTTCGCCTCCATCACTTCATAAGTATGATGCATGAGACGGGTGGAAGTAAGATGGAGGCCACTTCTCCGCATCCACGAAACCATTTGGGACTGTGAATGTCCTCATACCTGCTGCCACAGCCTCCAAGTGGTGCCTGAAGTGATGCGAAGGTACTCTCCCCTCTTCTTTTTTTTTTTTTTTTTTTTCTAAAAGTGGGACATTGCTTTTCCCTAGAGAATGTAAGCTCCCAGCAAGTGCCAGCTGCTTTTCCTGAGCTGTAGTGTCTCTCAAAGTCTGCCCGACATTTAAAGGATTTGGGCCTTTGACTATCAAAGGGTGGCATAGCTGGGACTGTGGGAGAGCTGTGGCTTCAGCCCTGGGTTTGATCTAGCCTAGGGCGGTACGGGTCAGCCTCCCAGAATAGGACTGCTTTGGGGAGACATTGATTCAGATAAACCCACAGAAATTCAGGTATAGCAAATAAGTCCTTCTAGCACTTTCTTGGCCTAGATAGACAGCTATGGGCCAAGGGTCTGAATTCATTACTGCCTAACAGATGCTTTCTGCTCGTATTAATGCTGACTGTGGATGTAAGCACCGATGCTGAATAGTAAACTTGATTTCCTCCTTTCAGGGCTGGTTTTTTTTTTGTTTGTTTTTTTTTAGGTGTTTTTCCCACATTTTGCAAACAAACACATTCCCTTTAGGCCACAGTTGTCAAACATGCAGCCCGGGGGCCAAAACCAGCCCGCAAAAGATTCCATTCCGGCCCTTACTGAATTTCTCTCAATATTGAATTTTTTTTTTTTTTTTTTTTAAATCCATGACTGATTTTAAATATTGTACCTCTAAATTTCTAAAATATTTTTCATACTTTGACTCTTAAAACACAAATAACCATCTACTTTCTTTACATCTCACTTAGGAAGAAAAATCTCCCATTAAACTTTAAGGAAATATGGGTGTTTATAAACTATATGAACGAAAATACTGAAACACATCATGTCTACAGCTGTAAGATGTCCTGTTCATGCTGATTTGAGATTAAAAAAACAAAAAAAAAAAACAAAAAAAACATCGATATCAATAATCAACATGATATTTATCACAATTCAAAACTATATTGTTTAAGGTCTAGATATGACCATGTCATGGTAAAGACATTTTAATGTTTAAAGAGAGTGTCTTGGAGTTTTCTTCCAGTTTGTTATCTACTTTATTAATCCCTTTTTCCAAAGAGCACCTCGAACAAACTCTTTTGGTCCTAGAAGCATTCCTTCCCATTATTTTTTTTTTCTATATTATGACATTTGTCATTATTTTGTATCCCAGACCCATGTTAGAAAAGAAACACATGAACTCAACTTGTCCCAATACTTTTGTCCATATAGTATATACAGTTGCGGAAAAAATTATTAGACCATCAAAAGTCATCAAAAACAATGGTTATTCAATCCAGTTCTAACTCCTGTGTGTTTCATGTGACTAAAACAGACAGAAGAGAAAACATGGAATGTCTAAAAGCACTGTTTTTGTCAGTACAATGAAATACATACTGATGGAAGAACTGAAGGGATTCTGGTTATTATCAAGAAAACGTGGAAAATTTGACTCCACATTAAACTCTTATGAGCTATTTTTGTTGTTATCATTATATTTGTAAAAACAAATGTACCTTTAGTTGTACCAGGCATTAAAATGAACAAGAAATTGAAGAAAACAAGAGGCGGTCTAATATTTTTTTCCACGACCGTTTGTTAAATAGATCAGCTCGCTCTTCAAACGTCTCTTTAGTTTTATGAATCAAAACTTTGACAAAAAATTGCAACAGAAATGGTTTGTTGATGGGTTTCACTTTAACTTTTCTGTGCAATGATTGATTGGTTAGTGACTTCATTTGTGTATAGAGTATCTAAACATTCATATTTTTAGGTTTTGAGTAAAAACTTTGAGAGTCCTCAGTTTTTTGTTATTAATGGATGCATTGATCAGTCAGCTGATTGTCTGAAAAAAAGAGACAAAGTCCATTCTCGGGTGCTGCAACAACACTTCAAATGTATAAGAAGTGACAAATAACAGCATATGCAGTCACGGAAAAAATTATTAGACCATCAAAAGTCATCAAAAACAATGGTTGTGCAATGAAGTACTGTGTATTATGTGACTAAAACAGACAGAAAAGAAAACATGGAATGCCTAAAAGCACTGTTTTTGTCAGTACAATGAAATAGATATTGATGTGAGAATGGAAGTGATTCTGGTTATTATCAAGAAAACACAGAAAATATATATCAGATATCAGCTCTGAAATTAAACTCTTATAAGCTATTTTTGTTGTTATCATTCTATTTGTCCAAACAAATGTACCTTTAGTTGTACCAGGCATTAAAATGAACAAGAAACTGAAGAAAACAAGGGTGGTCTAATAATTTGTGTAATATGCAGATTCTCTAACCCACCAGTACAGAAATAACTACATGGCTGGTTTTCAGTCAGTTACAAACTGCAGGAAGCCATGAAAGTCGACACAATACTGCATTTACAGATGCATTAAAGGCCAACAAATGCATTGAAGACCAGGTGTGATACTTACATGCTTCTCCCTTTGAGTTAGACGTACACACAGTTAATGACAAACAGGCCTTCAGAAGCACAACGTTATTTCGTCATTTCTATAATTCAGGATGCATATAAAAAAAAAAAAAAAAAAGACAATAAAAAGTTGGTCTCGAGGATATATGGAAGTATACAATCTTCTAAAAATCATTCTACGATATCCATTAAAGAAGAATGGGAGGGGGAGTCAGAGACACAAATATCAGACGAGACCTGGATGGAAATATGTGAGACACAAGCGACCACCGCAAACTCTAGATCCTTAAGAGAGTTTACTGGAAGAATGTAGTGAGATTTTTTAGAACTCCTAAAATAACAGCTCTCCAAACAGGCATACGGAGCCGAGGCTTTTGTTGGCCAACATGTGGAAACACTATGGCCAATCACTTCCATGTTTTTTGGGCCTGTCCGAAAATCCAGTCATATTGGAGGAAGGCGGCAACCGAGATAAATAAAATAACAGGTTAGATTATTTAGATTATTCTTTTGTTATACATGTTATATCTTGGTAAAATACTGGAAACAGTCCTTCAGAAGGATAAATACTTACTGAAAATACTTTTGGCAAGTAGTAGGAAAGCTAGAACCTGAAAATGGTTGCAACCCGACCCTCCATCTTTGGACCTCTGGGGTGGGATTATTAAAGAAATTTACAGTATGGAAAGACTTACTTCTGCTGAAAGACTTGAGTTGGAGAAATGTACTGAACGCTGGGAAAAATGGATTGTGTACGCACCTTGATTAATACAACCATAACTGCACAATGATGTATGTGTGCATGATGTAAAAGAACATTTTAAGTTTAATTTTAACACCCATGATGATCTCATGTTCATTGTTTGTTCTTTTGAAAACTAATAAATAAAAAGTACAAAAAAAAAAAAAAAAAAAAAAAAAAACAATGGTTGTGCAATGAAGTACTGTGTATCATGTGACTAAAACAGACAGAAAAGAAAACATGGAATGCCTAAAAGCACTGTTTTTGTCAGTACAATGCCATAGATATTGATGGAAGAACTGAAGGGATTCTGGTTATTATCAAAAAAACATAGAAAATATATATCAGATATCAGCTCTGAAATTAAACTCTTATAAGCTATTTTTGTTGTTATCATTCTATTTGTCCAAACAAATGTACCTTTAGTTGTACCAGGCATTAAAATGAACAAGAAACTGAAGAAAACAAGGGTGGTCTAATAATTTGTGTAATATGCAGATTCTCTAACCCACCAGTACAGAAATAACTACATGGCTGGTTTTCAGTCAGTTACAAACTGCAGGAAGCCATGAAAGTCGACACAATACTGCATTTACAGATGCATTAAAGGCCAACAAATGCATTGAAGACCAGGTGTGATACTTACATGCTTCTCCCTTTGAGTTAGACGTACACACAGTTAATGACAAACAGGCCTTCAGAAGCACAACGTTATTTCGTCATTTCTATAATTCAGGATGCATATAAAAAAAAAAAAAAAAAGACAATAAAAAGTTGGTCTCGAGGATATATGGAAGTATACAATCTTCTAAAAATCATTCTACGATATCCATTAAAGAAGAATGGGAGGGGGAGTCAGAGACACAAATATCAGACGAGACCTGGATGGAAATATGTGAGACACAAGCGACCACCGCAAACTCTAGATCCTTAAGAGAGTTTACTGGAAGAATGTAGTGAGATTTTTTAGAACTCCTAAAATAACAGCTCTCCAAACAGGCATACGGAGCCGAGGCTTTTGTTGGCCAACATGTGGAAACACTATGGCCAATCACTTCCATGTTTTTTGGGCCTGTCCGAAAATCCAGTCATATTGGAGGAAGGCGGCAACCGAGATAAATAAAATAACAGGTTAGATTATTTAGATTATTCTTTTGTTATACATGTTATATCTTGGTAAAATACTGGAAACAGTCCTTCAGAAGGATAAATACTTACTGAAAATACTTTTGGCAAGTAGTAGGAAAGCTAGAACCCGAAAATGGTTGCAACCCGACCCTCCATCTTTGGACCTCTGGGGTGGGATTATTAAAGAAATTTACAGTATGGAAAGACTTACTTCTGCTTAAAGACTTGAGTTGGAGAAATGTACTGAACGCTGGGAAAAATGGATTGTGTACGCACCTTGATTAATACAACCATAACTGCACAATGATGTATGTGTGCATGATGTAAAAGAACATTTTAAGTTTAATTTTAACACCCATGATGATCTCATGTTCATTGTTTGTTCTTTTGAAAACTAATAAATAAAAAGTAAAAAAAAAAAAACAATGGTTGTGCAATGAAGTACTGTGTATCATGTGACTAAAACAGACAGAAAAGAAAACATGGAATGCCTAAAAGCACTGTTTTGGTCAGTACAATGCCATAGATATTGATGGAAGAACTGAAGGGATTCTGGTTATTATCAAAAAAACATAGAAAATATATATCAGATATCAGCTCTGAAATTAAACTCTTATAAGCTATTTTTGTTGTTATCATTCTATTTGTCCAAACAAATGTACCTTTAGTTGTACCAGGCATTAAAATGAACAAGAAACTGAAGAAAACAAGGGTGGTCTAATAATTTGTGTAATATGCAGATTCTCTAACCCGCCAGTACAGAAATAACTACATGGCTGGTTTTCAGTCAGTTACAAACTGCAGGAAGCCATGAAAGTCGACACAATACTGCATTTACAGATGCATTAAAGGCCAACAAATGCATTGAAGACCAGGTGTGATACTTACACGCTTCTCCCTTTGAGTTAGATGCAGTGTGAGCGATATGACGGCCTTGTTTTTCAAGATTCACAGACGTACACACAGTTAATGACAAACAGGCCTTCAGAGGCACAGCGTTAGAACAGCCGAGGCATGGAACGACTGATGTAGCGACATCATAAATGCATTCTGAGGCCATAATCCTCTGATCAGCGCATGTATTAGAAAGTATATACGAACTGAGGTGAGTCACACAGATACCGGGACTGAAAAGATGCACATATTTATTCTATAGCTGTTGTCTGATTATTGAAAGCACTTTCTAAACAGAGTTAGAATTTACCTGCTTGTAGTAATAAATGAAAAAATAGCCACAAAAAAAACCCCAGAAGGATGTGATGTGTTAAATTGTATTGACTTGTATTGTTCCTACAAGTTAAATTTGAGACTTTTTAAGACCTTTTTAAGAATTTAATGCCCATTTTACAGCCTATTTCATGGCGATCATGGCAAAAAAATTTGTGTCTTGTAGAATTTTGGGAAATGTATTTATTTACTCCAATGCCTTGATTCCCACCGTTCCCAGTCATTTCTCACTGGGGGCAAAGTTAGCGATAATTGGTTCCTAATTTAAATATAAATTGTCGGGTTGGAACAGGTGGAAATGAGTCGACTAACGTTACTTTCTTTGCAGTTTGGACACATTTAAACACAGTACAGCCAAGTTTATAGCAACATAACTTACAGGGGTCATACTTTGCTAAATTCACTTTTATTAATAAGTCTTTTGTTTATTTATTTATGTATTTGGACCCTAATAGTTCATAAAGTTTGAATTTGAACCCTCCAGGTGCTGCACTGCAAAAATCTAAATCTTACCAAGTGTATTTTTCTCATTTCTAGTCCAAATATCTCATCACACTTAAAATAAAACAGAATCACCTAAAGCGATAACTTTTCAGTGAGATATAAGAACTGAGTTTTAGACAAAAGATCTGGAAAATCTCAAAATTTCAAGAAATCTTACCAAGAAAATTTTCACTTGTTCCGTTGGCAGATTTTTTGCTTGAATTAAGCACAAAAAAAAAAAAAAAAAAAAAAAATCTTGAATTAAGCAAAAAAAAAAATCTTGAAGATTTCTTGAAATAAGATTTTCTCTAATAATATTAATAACACTACATGTCCATATCTTGTGTGTAGGATTTAATTGTGAATAAGCAGATTTGTCTACTATTAGGCTATTTTTTCCCTTTCTTTGCTTTGATTTTTTCGTTTTGTCTTTTTCTTTCTTTTTTAATTTAAAAAATATATATATATATTTTATTTATTTATTTATTTATTTATTTATTTATTGTTCTGATTACTTGACTGGTGGGTGGGTGGGAAGAATGGGACATACTTAATGCCTCTGAAATTGAATATTCAAACGTTCAATGTAACTTAAATCTGTACCAAAGAATGATAAATAAATATGTAAAAAAAATATATAAATAAATAACAAAATGCTTGTGTACTGTAATAATATTAACAGTACATGTCCATATCTTGTGTGTTGGATGTAACTGTGAATAAACAGATTTGTCTACTATTAGGGTTTTTTTTTTCTTTCTTTGCTTTTATTATCTTATTTTCTCTTTTTTCTTCTTTTTTTTCTTCTTTTGGTCTTTTTAAAAAAAAAAAAAAAAAAAGTATTTTACTCTTTTTGGTTCTATGAGTACTTTGCTATTTTTTTTTTATTACTATTTATTTGGACTGGGGGGGGGTATGCCTAATGCCTCTGAAATTGAATATTCAAATGTTCAATGTAACTTAAATCCGTACTAAAGAATGATCAATAAATATGTAATAAATAAATAAATAACAAAATGCTTGTGTACTCTAATAATATTAACAGTACATGTCCATATCTTGAGTGTCAGATGTAACTGTGAATAAGCAGATTTTTCGACTATTCGGCAATTTTCTTTTCTTTCTTTGCTTTTATTATCTTATTTTCTCTTTTCTTTTTTTTCTTTTCTTTCTTCTTTTGCTCTTTTTGATTTTTTTAAAATGTATTTCACTTTTTTTTTGTTCTATGAGTACTTTGCTATTTTTTTTTATTAGTATCATCAAGTATGCCACGTCGGACTGGGGGGGGACATGCTTAATGCCTCTGAAATCAAATATTTAAATGTTCAATGTAACTTAAATCTGTACCAAAAAATGATAAATATGTAAAATAAATAAATAACAAAATGCATGTCCTATGATGCAGTTTGTCATATCATCATCTGTAAAAGAACGTGGACTTAAATACATATGTTGCATCTGGCCTTAATGGGATAAAAGGAAGATTTTTACCAAAGCCTTTTTAAGCCCAAGCTTCTCTGTGGAGCTGGAACAACAAGTGCCGTCCATTTCTGAAGGCCTTTTAATTAGAAAAAAAATTCCATAATGTAGAAAACACTCCCGCGTTGCCTTGAGTGGTCATAGCAACTGTATAACAGGAACAACTGTGAGATAAAATATGTGTATGGCAAAGAAACAGAACAACGCTTTTGTCGTCTATCCTTGAAAAAGCCTCGTCTCAACCCCGGCTTACATAACAACACGAACACAGCTCCGACATCCACCTTCCTCTCTCTCGAACACACTGGTACACTCCGGAGCCTCCCAGATCAAAACTGCATGGAATCCTAATGACCTCTGTGAGCTGAATCCCTCTGAAACTGCTCTACACCACTTGCGTATGTTACCAGTGATTCAGTGTTTTTCTCAGACTCAACATTCCTTACGATCCGTGTTCTGCAGGAATTCTTAACCTTTCCACACCGATACACACGACCCTTTAATATTAAACCGAAGCGTTCATGGGTTTAGAGAGTTCAATGCAAACCAGCAAAAATCTATATAATTATTTAGAAGTGGGTGGACGCGTATTTGATTCTACGGCAATGATTTCACATTTACCGCCGCTATTAATATCAACTGAATCCAATGAAATCCCTTCATTCACCCCTGTTTATTATCTAGTTGTTAATGAACCTACTCGTGGAAAAAAAAAAAAAAAAATAGTGCATCACAGTTGTTAGGGATCTAAACATTGACTGGGTCTGCACAAATACAACAGTCTCCATGGCAACAGAGGAGCAAGTTGTTGTTCTTGCACTGCCAAACCACAGTAGACCACAGAAGAAGCACGCAAGATGAACTTCTTTCATTACAGTTTAACTGAGACGCCAGTGACATTTAACACGGCTCATGCCCCATGATCACAAATTCGCTGTGTAGTGGGAAATATAACTTATTATCTATTACTTTGTCAATACGTTTGTACAACATCCCATAATGACACAGACTGTAGTGTACAAGGAGAGGGCGGTGTCTTGTCTGAGGTGAAACTATACTTTAATAACCCCAAATAAATCAAACACTGGTACTTTTTGCAGAAATTTTCTCTCAGTGGTATGCACAGGAGGGGGGCAGGGGGGCGGTCACCCCCCCTCATGTGCCAATTGTAGAAAAATGCGCACTAAATGCCCTTTTGGGAGTCAACATGTGTGCTAAATTGCCCTTTTGGGAGCCAAAACATTTGCTGTACCCTCTTGGGAGTCAAAACGTGCACCAAAGTGCCCTCATGGGACTCAAAATGTGTGCTAAAGCGCCCTCTTGGGAGCCAAAATGTGTGCTAAATTGCCCTTTTGGGAGCTAAAACGTGCTAGTGCTCTTTTGGGAGCCAAAATATGTGCTAAAGCGCCCTTGAGGGAGTCAAAACGTGTGCTAAAGTGCCCTTTTGGGAGCTAAAACGTGCTAAATTGTCCTTTTGGGAGCCAACATGTGTGCTACATGGCCCTCTTGGGAGTCAAAACACACGCTGCAGTGCCCTCCTGGGAGTCAAATTGTGTGCTAAATTGCCCTTTTGGGAGCCAAAACATGTGCTAGTGCCCTCTTGGGAGCCAAAATGCATGCTAAAGTGCTCTCTTAGGAGCCAAAACACGCTATAAAGCGCCCTCGTGGGAGTCAAAACATGCTAAAGTGCCCTTTTGGGAGCCAAAATGCGTGCTAAATTTCCCTTTTGGGAGCTAAAACGTGCTAGTGCTCTTTTGGGAGCCAAAACGTGCTAAAGTGCCCTTGAGGGAGTCAAAATGTGCACTAAAGTGTCCTCTTGGGAGTCAAAACGTGTGCTAAAGTGCTCTTTTGGGAGCTAAAACGTGCTAAATTGTCCTTTTGGGAGCCAAAATGTGTGCTACATTGGCCTCTTGGAAGTCAAAACGTGTTGAAGTGCCCTCCTGGGAGTCAAAATGTGTGCTAAATTGCCCTTTTGGGAGCCAAAACGTGTGCTAGTGCCCTCTTGGGAGCCAAAATGCATGCTAAAGCGCCCTCTTGGGAGTCAAAATGCTCTATAAAATGCCTGCTTCAGTGGCAAGAGTGCGCTGTATGTGCCCTTTTTTTTCCTTTCGCCCCTGCCCTTCAAAAAGTCTGTGCACGCCACTGTTTTCTATAAACTGTCACATCTGAATATATGCATGCATAATATCTTTTTTTTTTTGCAGGAATCATTAAAAATCACAAAAATGGCTTTTAATGACAAAGATTTCTCAAGATGTTAACGTGCATTCTGTCGTTCTTCTGTCATTTTTATCCCAGTTTCTGCTCACAGTTCTGTCGTTTGCAGAACTGCCTCTTTTTTTTTTTTTTTTTTTCATCAGAAGCAATTTGGATGAATTGGAGTGGATGAATACATAGCTACATGCAGAAGTATAAATAATAGGAAAACAGAGAACACTTACCTATACCAAGGACAGCAAAAGGAAAAAAAAAAAACAACAGAGAATCATGTTAGATCTTTCAGAAAAACGAACACCATGCAAACTTCATATTCGTGTCAGAGTCGACACTATTCTTAGTTAATTGTTAAAATGCCAAAAGGAACAATATGAGACTCATCCATTGAAAATTAAACACAGTATACGCCAGATACATTATGTCAAGGCGAGGAAAAAAACAGTTCATCAGGACAGAAAGGTCAAATCTGAGCTCAGGACACAGACTGTTTAATATAATAGTCTTTTAGACATTTGAATGGACCACATCTGAATCTAAAATGCATTTTCAAGAAAAACCGTACGCTCAGCTTCACAGGAGGTGAATGTTTTAGGCAGGTAGAGGGAAGTACTTAGTGATGGGACTTTTGGCTCTTTGAAGGGAGCCGTTTGTAATGGCTAAATTACTTATATCCATGTATATCCATATATATTTGCATATAATTCATATATCATATAGGTTTCTAACTCTGTTTCAGATATTTTCATGTCACTGTGTATTATAGAGCAGTTTTGACCTCTTCTGTGTTGTGTCCAGCATGGTTATAATAGTTTGGGATTTTTCATTATAGTTTAGTTTTATTTAGTTTTGACTTTTTTTTTTTTCTCTAATTCAGTTAGTTTTAATTCGTTTTTAGAGCAGGTTTGCTAGTTTTTAGTAGTTTTTGTTTTTTTTTCTAAATGCTTAGTTTTAGGGGGTTTTTTTTATATCTTTTCTCTTCTTCTCCGTCGTATTCAAATAAATCCCACACAGGACTCTGCTGCTTTCTCCCAACTTTAGTCTCCATGTTTCCAGGTAGAGTGGGGACCAGAAGATGACTGGAAACCACAAGTGATGAGAAGTGACGGACCATTAAATATCATATGGTGCTGCTAGCTAAAATTGCTAGAGCGAAATAAATCGATTTCATATCAATCCGACATTGACAAAGACGAAAACGAAGGGAATTTTTTTTCCCATAATTTTTACAAGTTTTAGTTAGTTTTGTAAGCACACAATACAGTTTCAGTTAGTTATCGTTTTTTTCTTTTAATTATAGTTTTTATTTATTTCAGTTAACGAACGTGTTTGTTCAATTCTAGTTTTCGTCATTTCGTTAGTTTTCGTTAACGATAATAACCTTGGTGTCCGGAGTAGAAGGCCAGGCCGACACCTGGGTAGGATAGAGAGGATTTCTCACAGGGGTCTTAACTCTAAGTTCCTGGCACTAACTAAAACACTTCCGACACACCATAATTTTCTGATGGGAGACAGAAGACTACATTGTGACTTGTATTTTTGGGTTCCGACAGCTTCAGCCTTTGCCCGAGGTGTATCTCTTTCTTGGAGCTCCAATAAAGTGATTACTCTTGACACTGAACGCTTGAACTGACCCTTCTTTATTGAAGACGAATTAGTAGAGTATTATTTTTCCATAATACGTTCAATCAGGAGCCGCTCACTGAAAAGAGTCGTTCAAAAGACTGGCTCTTTTATGTGTTTTGCATTATTTTGAACCACTAATGTTTTAATGACTAAACAGGCTACATGTGATGATTGACATTACATTTTAAAGGTGTTTAATTGGCGCGGCAGTAAATATTATCTTACCGTAAAAAAGAATAGTTAGCTCAAATGTGTGGGCTAAATATGTGACATGAGAGGTGACATGAGGCTAATGCTGGAATTTGACAAAAAAAAAAAAAAAACATCACGGTACATTATGTGGACTAGTCTGTAGCCTAAAAATGAAGAAAATAAAACATTTTCTTATGAAATAACATTTTATTCTCCTCAAAACAAGAACGATAAATGTGTGTAAACATACGGGAAAAAATTGCACAAAACACAACAGTGATTAATGACTGCAGTGACTTAAATACCTGAACTATAGCGCAGTTCTCAAGTTGCATGCCCATCTTTTCTTTCTGAAAAGTGCATCAAAATACTCCTCCTTTTCCTTTGGCTCATTACTCACAGATGGTCACTCACTCACACAAACTTTTCTATGCTCACCTCACGCTTCAAACTGTTGTTTTTTTGCAAACTTCTTGCCATGAGACATGCGCAGTGCACCAAGGTTATTATCGTTAACGAAAACTAACGAAATGATGAAAACTAGAATCGTAAAAACATTTTCCTTAACTGAAATAAATAAAAACTATCATTAAAAGAAAAAAAATAATAACCGAAACTGTATTGTGTGCTCACAAAACTAACTAAAACAAATAAAAAATTATGGATAAAATTCCATTGTCAATGTCGGATTGATATAAAATCGATTTATTTCCCTCAAGCAATTTTAGCTTCTAGCACCATATGATATTTAACGGTCCGTCACTTCTCGTCACTTGTCGTTTAGTCGTCTTCTGGTCCCCACTCTACCAGGACACATGGAGACTAAAGTTGGGAGAAAGCAGCAGAGTCCTGTCTGGGATTTATTGGAATTCGACGGAGAAGAAGAGTAAAGATATTGAAAAAAAAAAAAAAAAAAAAAAACTAAACTAAAACTAAGCATTTAGAAAATAACAAAAACTACTAAAAACTAGCAAACCTGCTCTAAAAACTAATTAAAACTAACTGAATTAGAGAAAAAAAAGTCCAAACTAAATAAAACTAAACTATAATGAAAAATCCAAAACTATTATAACCTTGCAGTGCACTCTTTCTTTTCTGCTTGAACATTCTCCTCCTGCCCAATGCCTCCCCAGGGACGCTAAATTGACAGGCAATGGGACACTCCATCTTTAAAAAAAAAAAAAAAAATGAACGGCTCTTTACAAAGACTCGGTTCCCATCGTTCATTTCAAAGAGCCGTTCAAAAGATTCGATTCGTTCGTGAACGTCACATCACTAGAAGTACTGCAAAATTAAATACCAAACACTAAAGATCGTTGGATGTTAAAAATTGTGGATGAAACTGAAAAAATGGAAAATGAAAATTTCATCCAAATCCGTCCGTAACTTTTTGAGTTATCTTGCTAACAGACGAACCCAGATGAAAACCTAACCTCCTTGGTGGTGGTAAAAATACGTTTCCATCACCGCAAATAGATCCTCTTAAATCCAACCAACCGCACCTTTAAATGTTTCTCTTTTGTAAGTACTAGTCTTGTTGGTGTTGTGAAAAATATGTTGTCAAAGTGTATTTTTGCCCATAGTTTTTGAAATAACAGTGCCTACAGTGGAAGATCAGTGGTGTTCTCTCCAAAAAGCTCTGGGCAGCAGGCAGCATACATCATGTTGATTTACCTTCAACCATTAAACATATAGATGCTGGGGATCACATTTTACAGCCTGATAGGAACCCAGGACCAGTCATCCCAGCCCACACTGCCAGCATCCAACGTGAAGAGGGGAGAGTGAATGGATGGGGTGAAAAATGACATCCGCATACCTGCCCAGGCCCATACATCATTCAGAAGGCTGTTTTTCGACGGAGTGTGAAAAGAGGGAATGGAGACATAGGATGGAGGAGCTTTAGGTGGATCTGGTGAAGAAGCGCCACCTCGAGTAACTACACTGATTTTTTTATTTTTTTATTTATTTTTTTTTCCCAGGATGACACATGATTACTATTCATTATTGGCAGTATTGAATTGTCTTCACTACTTTTCCTAGAAGTCGGAGCCGGACGGCGTGGCACAGAACATTACCTTCAAAAGGTCATAAAGATAAGGTTGAGTAATTATTTTGTGGGTTTATAGGTGATAAGCACCTTGCTTGTGACTCAAGAAGTAAATTCAATCAAACCAATAGCAGACAATAATAGAACGCTGCCAACAATTAATTAGCAGAATTATTCCGTATACATATGATGTGGCGGCAATCATAAATGGTGTGCTCCTCCTGAATCTTAATGAGGATTAACAGAACTGGGACTAATCAAATAAAAACCCACATAGCAACACAATAACAAAACCAGTTTAGTAGAGAAAAACGTCAAAGAAATCCTATCTTTTATTGACCCCGTTTAACCTCAGAATACCCACAGATACCGCCGCGTGGTATGCATTTAAATAAATTCAAGAATTCTACATCAGACACGTTTATTTATTTGTTTTGTGTTGTTTTTCTGTGTATTGTCTTCTTACACAGGTGTGTTTATATACACGTATATATGCATATTTTGTCTATTGTTTGTTTTTTTCTCATGATTTTTGTCTATTGTCTTGGTACTTGTCTATTGTTTGTTTAGTTTTCCCCCCGTGGTTATTGTCTTTTTTCTTGTTGTTTGTTTTGGTTTTTGCTTTTTTATTTCTGATGACTTGTAATTTCTTGTTGTGATTTTGAAAGCAAAAAAAAAAAAAAAAAAAATCCTATCTTTTATTGACCACATTTACCTCAGAATACACAGAGATACCGCCACATGTTCAGCACTTAAATAAATTCAAGAATTCTACATCAGATATGTTTTTTTTTTTTTTGTTATTCTTTTCTGTCTATTGTCTTCTTACATAGGTGTGTTTATATAGACGTATATATGTATATTTTGTCTATCGTCTTTTTTTTTTCTCGTGATTTTTGTCTATTGTCTTGGTTCTTGTCTATTGTTTGTCTAGTTTTTCCCCCGTGGTTATTGTCTTTTTTTCTTGTTGTTTGTTTTGGTTTTTGCTTTTTTATTTCTGATGACTTGTAAATTCTTGTGATTTTGAAAGCAGAAAAAAAAAAATTCAATCTTTTATTGACCCCATTTACCTCAGAATACACAGAGCTACCACCACATGTTCAGCACTTAAATAAATTGAAGAATTCTACATCAGATATGTTTATTTTTTTGTTTTGTTATTCTTTTCTGTCTATTGTCTTCTTACATAGGTTTGTTTATATAGACGTATATATGTATATTTTGTCTATTGTCTTTTTTTTTTCTCGTGATTTTTGTCTATTGTCTTGGTACTTGTCTATTGTTTGTCTAGTTTTTCCCCCGTGGTTATTGTCTTTTTTTTTTGTTGTTTGTTTTGGTTTTTGCTTTTTTATTTCTGATGACTTGTGATTTCTTGTTGTGATTTTGAAAGCAAAAAAAAAAAATCCTATCTTTTATTGACCCCATTTACCTCAGAATACACAGAGATACCGCCACATGTTCTGCATTTAAATAAATTAAAGAATTCTACGTCAGATAAATTTATTTTTTTAACATAACATATGTGTGTTTATATACACGTATATATGTGTATTTTGTCTATTGTCTTTTTTTTTCTTTTGATTTTTGTCTATTGTCTTGGTTCTTTATTGTTTTCCTTCATGGCTGTTGTCTTGCCTCTCACACAAGGGACGGTTACACAAATACCTAACTGCACCTTATTGCACTGCCTCTTTGCACTTCACTCTGTTGTTTGCACTGTACTTCAGCGTCTACTGTGTATAGGCTAGGTTAGGTTGTAAATATGTGCTATTATTTTATGTAGGTATTTTAAAGTTTTATTTTAGATGTATATTTTACTGATTTTAAATTAGCCTTAGTTTTAGTCGTTTTTAATGTATTCATTTATTTATTAGTTATTTATTTTATTCATATGGCAAATACGGGTCCTCAGAAACCAGTTTCATTCTCTTCTTTGTGATGGAATGACAAATAAAACTCCTTTGAATCCTTTTTTGTTGTTTGTTTTGGTTTTTGCTTATTGCCTTTTTTAAATTTCTGATGACTTGTAGGTTCTTGTTGTGATTTTGTAAATTAAAAAAAAAAAAAAAAATCTTATTGACCCCATTTACCTCAGAATACCCAGAGCTACCGCCACATGTTCTATATTTAAATAAATTAAAGAATTCTACATCAGATACGTTCATTTATTTGTTTTGTTTTTCTGTTTATTGTCTTCTAACGTGTGTTTATATACAAGTATATATGTGTATTTTGTCTATGGTCTATTTTTTTTCTTGTGATTTTTGTCTATTGTCTTATTTCTTATCTATTGTTTTTCCTTTGTGGCCATTGTCTTTTTTTTGTTGTTTGTTTTTGCTTATTGCTTTTTTTTTTTTTAAATTTCTGATGACTTGTAGATTCTTGTTGTGATTTTGTAAGTAAAAACTTAAAAAGATAAAATAAAAAATTCCATCTTTTATTGACCCCATTTACCTCAGTATACCCACAGATAACACCACATATTCTGCACTTAAATAAATTAAAGAATTCTACATGAGACTGCTCTCATATGTCGGTTGAGACTGATTCTTGGAAGGAGGAAGATGGAACCTGTTGGGATGTACTGTTTTTGTTTTTTTTTGTTTTTGTTTTTTTTTGTGTAAAATGATGTGAAGGTATTTTTAGGAATTTTGTTGTTCAGTCTTTCGTCTTTTTACCTCCGCCAAGGTGGTTATGTTTTTGTCAGCGTTGGTTTGTGTATTTGTCTGTGTGCAAGATAACTCAAAAAGTTACGGACGGATTTGGATGAAAATTTCAGGAAATGTTGATACTGGCGCAAGAAACAAATGATTAAATTTTGGTGGTGATCGGGGGTGAGGGGGCCACGGGGGCCCACTGATCTGCCTTGGCGGAGATCTGTGCTCTCCAAGTGCTTCTAGTTTAATCGTTTTTTGTCTATTGTACGTTTATTTTTTTGTTTTGGGTTTTTTCTGTCTGTTTTCTGTCTATTGTCTTCTATCATATATGTGTTTATATACGTGTATATATGTATATTTTGTCGATTGTCTTAATTGTTCTTGTGATTTTTGTCTCGTCATCGATCAGTTTTTTGTTGTTTTTTTTTGTTTTTCCCTCATGGCTATTGTATTTTTTTGTTGTTGTTAGTTTTGGTTTTTGCTTATTGTTTTTTTTTCTGATTACTTGTAGATTCTTGTTGTGATTTTTTAAGTAAAAAAATAAAAAACAATCCTATCTTTCATTGACCCCATTTACCTCAGAATACCAAGAGTTACTGCCACATGTTCTGCATTTAAATAAATTAAAGAATTCTACATGAGATCCTTCTCCTAAACTGTACCCCCCCACCCCCCAAATGAATAAACACTTCTATTTCAATCCAATATCTAGACATTTCCTCCTGATGTGCTTGACTCTACAGATCTTCTCCATTAAAAAACAGCAATAAAACACAGCATGCTACTCAGAAACAACACAGTTCATTACAACACTATGAGGGAAATGATGATAATAAAATGAGAGCAAGTGATTTACCCTCTTTTCCCCACACGGAACAGCTTTGCCCAAAAAAAAAAAAAAAAAAAAAAAAAAAAAAATCGAAGAAAGATTTAATGGACGATGATTGTACGGGCACACAATAAAGGTTGGCTGCAGTGATTTCTGGCTATACAGCTCAAGATCAACTGAGGAATTGCCTTCCATAAAAAGCCTCATGTGGTCCAAGGGAGAACACGACAGAGCGTTAATTACTCAGGCAACACTGGAGAACAAGGTAAAAGGCGTGTTAATGAAATACTAATAAGGTTCCAATTTGAGTCCTTCGGCTTTGCCACCCTCTAAAGTGATCTCAAGGACTTCAGTTGCTTCCATAGCTGGTCTCAGTTATTGCTAATTACCGTAGAACACATGACAGAAGGCAGTTTAGGAAGTATTATTTCCGTGGGAATGGATCCTCTGTGCCTTGTCCTTTGATAGAGGACACCCAGGCTGGGTTTACTGGATGGTAGAATTAAGGGACAAGGAAATTGCCAAACCCCCTAAAAACTCCTAAAGCAAGGGAATGAGTTCATCGTCTGCCAGACATTTCCCTTTCTCCATTTAAAAGTTGCTCTTCAAACCTAGTTTAGGTTTGCATGAAGGATAATGTTTCCGCGAGGCTTTATTTCGTTACCGAGCCGCTGCGTTTAGTCAGAAAGTCGACCCGAGTGACCGCTGTTCATTTCCCTTACGACTAAAAAAGAAAAAAAGCAGGAGCTGAGTAAGTGTCGGGGTCTTCGGAGTTGTCTGCCGACTGTAAATCTAGGGTTAGGATCTCCAAGAAAGGTAATGGAATTTCCACTATGAGCATCCTGCAGGACCAAACAGCCATTTCACAACACTGTGCACCACAGTGAACCCCAAACTGATAACATAAGTCAAAAAGAAAAAAAAAAAAAAAAAAGGAAACTGTTGTGGTGTTGTCGAGAAGCAAATAGAGGAAAAGCAGACAGGGATGGGAGATATTCTCCAAGACATTTGAAGATACAGCAATTTCTGCCAGGCAATCATTTGATGCTCTCATTCCGTGATGGCTGAGTGTCACTACTTTTGCGCTTCCATCACTCAAGTGCATCCGGCACTCCAAGAAATTGATTGTTGAGGGATAAAACTGGAATAGTGCACACATACCAAAGCACACCTAGCCTGGAATCAAACTATTTCTGTCAGTACGCGGAGAAGTCCGAGCGCTCCGTCTTCAAATGGAGTTCGTTAGGGTGAGGTTTAGCGTTAGGTGGGAGATGAAGAAGGTGTATTATCAGGATGGGATGAGAGAGAGAGAGAGAAAGACAGAGAGAGATAGAGTGACTATGAGACAGAGAGAGAGATAGAGCGAGAGAAAGAGATAAAGACAGAGAGAGAGAAAGATAAATAGGTAGATATAGAAAGATAGATAAAGAGAGAGAGGGAGATAGAGGGAGGTAGTGGTCGAGAGAGACAGAAAAAAGAGAGAGAGAGATAGATAGAGAAAGATAGAAAGATAGGTAGATAGAGAGAGTAAAAAAGAGAGAGACAGAGAGAAAGAACAAGTGAGAGATATAGCAAGAGAAACAGAGTAATAGAGAGAGAGACAGAGATAGAGTGATAGAGATATATAAAGAAAGAAAGGGAGATAGAGAGACAAACAGAAAGAGACAGCGATGGAAAGAGAAAGAAAGAAAGAGATAGAGAAAGAAAGAGCGAGACAGAGAGAGAAAGAGACAGAGAACAAGGGAGAGAGAGAGCAAGAGATAGAGTAATTGACAGAGAGAAAGAAAGAGATAGATAGAGAAAGAAAGAGAGAGAGAGAGAGAGAAAGACAGAACAAGAGAGAGAGAGAGAAAGAGAGAGAGAGGAATTGAGAGAGACAGACAGAAAGACAGAAAGAAAGAAAGAAAGAAAGAAAGAAAGAAAGAGACAGAGAGATAGAAAGAGACAGAACAAGAGAGAGAGCAAGAGACAGAGTAATTGAGAGACAGAGAGAAAGAAAGAAATAGATAAAGTGAGACAGAGAGAAAAAGAGAGATAGAGAAAGACCGAGATAAATATATATAGAGAGAACGAGATCGAAAGAAAGAGATAGATAGATAGATAGATAGATAGATAGATAGATAGATAGATAGATAGATAGATAGATAGATAGATAGATAGATAGATAGATAGATAGATAGATAGATAGATAGATAGATAGATAGATAGATAGATAGATAGATAGATAGATAGATAGATAGAACTGTAGTACAGCAGCAGAATAGAAAACAGAATCCAGGAGTAAACACACTTTCTATAATAAAGTCCAGTTCAAACAGAACTGGTCTAAAATCTGGACAAACACACGTTAAAGGTGCAACAATAAACTCTAACGTACAACATAAAATGGATTGTTGGTGCATACGTATCAGTAAAGTGCACGGTGTAAATGTGTTCCTGACCAGGTGTAAACATCAGGTAGAGGTGAGTTTATTCCAAAAACTGAAATATTATTACTGAGCAGTTGTGACATCAGACTGAAAAAACACCAACGACGGCAGAAGGACGGACTCCAAACTTGCAAAGGAAATGTCAAACGCTCGACAATCTGTTCGAGAGCGAGAGCGAAATCAGTTTCTTTGTCTCACAGTTGTAGAGCGCATCTGAAGAGACAGCTTTACTGCAGCCGTCCGTGTTTTTAGACAGGCTTAAGGATCCAGTTATTGATTCTATGTGCAGACTTCCACTGAGGCTGCTTCCTTACAGCTCTCATCGTATGCGCTCGTATTACACAGCGACCGAACTCTCCTCGAACCGACGCCTTCGCCAACACAACTTGCTCGTATTATCGCACGCAAAGAACTGAATTAGTTCAACAGATTATCCGCTAATGATTCGCAGGCACCTATGTAGGTTTTCTTTTTCCTCACATGAAAAATTCAAAGCGCCGTTCGTTAACGAAATGATTGAAGGTCAGTAGAGGTTTAGTGTTACAGTACTGAACGTTCAGTTATTATTACTGGGCCGTCATAAAAACGCCTTTACGTACAGTCGTTTCACCAAAGCATCCAATCCAACTTTAATGGTAAAGCACTTTAAAACAACCGCACTGGACCGAAGCGCTGTACAGAAGAATAATTAAAGGCACAATAGAAGAATAAAATACAAGAAGAGATTAAAAAACATAGAGCTGTACAAAAAAGAAAACAGTGCTGTACAGAAAAATAAAACCTAAATAAAAGAATATAATACAAGAAGAGATTAAAAAACATAAAAAGCTGTACAATCAAAAAAAACAAACAAAAACAAAACAGTAAACCATTACCAAATAAAAACAATAGAATAAAAAAAGCATCATATGAAACAGGATTATTATTCTGTTCTATTCTGTTCCGTTCGTTCCATTCTATTCTACTCTGCTCTACTCTATTCCATTCTATCCCTTTCTGTTCTATTGTGTTCTATTCCGTTCCGTTCATTCTATTCTATTCTATCCTATTCTATTCTATCCCTTTCTGTTCTGTTCTATTCTATTCCATTCTATTCTATTCCATTCCATTCTATTCCATTCCATTCTATTCTATTCTATTCTATTCTATTCTATTCTATTCTATTCTATTCTATTCTATTCTATTCTATCCCTTTCTATTCTATTCTATTCCATTCTACTCTATTCTATCCCTTTCTGTTCTATTCTATTTTATTCCTTTCAATTCTATTCTACTCTATTCTATCCCTTTCTGTTCTATTATGTTGTATTCTGTTCTATTCTACTCTATTCTATCCCTCTCTGTTCTATTCTATTCTATCCCTTTCTGTTCTATTCCGTTCCGTTCATTCTATTCTATTCTATTCTACTCTATTCCATTCTATTCTACTCTATTCTATCCCTTTCTGTTCTATTCTATTCTACTCTATTCTATCCCTTTCTGTTCTATTCTATTCTATTCTATTCTACTCTATTCTATTCCATTCTATTCTACTCTATCCCTTTCTGTTCTATTCTATTCTATTCTATTCTATTCTATTCTATTCTATCCCTTTCTGTTCTATTCTATTCTATTCTATTCTATTCTATTCTATTCTACTCTATTCTATTCCATTCTATTCTACTCTATTCTATCCCTTTCTATTCTATTCTATTCTATTCTATTCTATCCCTTTCTGTTCTATTCTATTCTATTGTTTACCAGCAGCAGGATTAGTGGACTAACAGGTATTAAACAGTTTAGATCAGTAGATGCTTTTAGTCGACTGGATGTTTGGGTTTTTATGGGTTAATATATACTTAACTTTATACCAAATTCCTAACTTTTACAACCTCAACACAAAACATTGAACCATAGCGTGCCCAAATATTCAAATCCACTTAAAATAATAAAAATGCCAAGTTTGTGTCATTACGCACCGTTGTGGAAGACCCATGTGGTGCACTAAGCCTCTTTTCCCTGCATTTGTTTGCCTTAGAGTTAATGCATGTCACAACCAATCTGACGATATAAACAAGTCTGTTGGAAAAATCTCACTAAACCATCAGTGTTTGTTTTTGTTTTTTTCTTTTCTTTCTCTGTCACCCGTTTTTCTTTCCCATTCTCCATCTGGGTGAGGATGACTCCGAGGCAGATGCTAAAACTGTGGCTGCACTTGCTAGCACAGCAGTTGTCCATAATAAGTCTAATGTTAATGGGATTCTGGCCAGTATCACATTACCCACAGCTGATGGCAGAAAATGTGATTATCATTTGGCTTTTTTTTTACTGTATGGAAAATGATAATACTTTGAGTACAGCTGGATGTGTTATCATTAGTAACGTGAAGTTTTAAGAATCCCTTTGGATGGCTTCATCCTCCTTCTGTGTTTTCAAAACTAAAAAAAAAAAAAAAAAAATTAAAAATGGCTCACTTACTTCGTCAGACTCGTGGTGTTATTTGGGGAAAATGTTTTACCCTGGACAGTTTGTACTTGACGGAAAAAAAAAAAAAAAAAAAAAGCTCACACCAAATGGCATCATAAAGCCTTGTGTTGTGTTCAGCATTTGGTATTATTTATTCATGCGTTCAACTGTGGCTTACCCAAATATCATCTGCTAAAATTATGAGCAGTTAAAGGTCTAGTCAGTTTAATTAAAGCGCCTGCATTTTCAACCCAGATTAAAGCAGATACAGACGCCTTCAGTTCTCAGATACACTTATTTAGTTTAAATCAGGGGTGGCAAACATGCGGCCCGTGGACCAAAACTGGCCAGTGGGATGAAATTCAGAAGTGCAAAAAATTACACTGAAAATATTTATAGTAAACAGTGTTCAGGGGTCACATACAACTAAAAGTGACAGCAAGTAAAACTAGACAATTTCCACACGCGGAAATCGTGAGAGGGGCTCGGGGGTCGGGGGGGCATGTCGGTTCGATGTTGCCAAAGACTTCATGGTCGGAGGGGAATTCTGTGTTCTGAACTCCCATTCACTTTACATGGACAAGCTGTGTGTCAAAGTTTGGTGTCTGACGGACGTCACCATTAGTAGTAGTAATAGAAGTAGTAGTAGTATTTTTGTAGTAGTAGTAGTAATAGAAGTTGTATTATTCTTAGTAGTAGTAGTAATAGTAGTATTTTTAATAGTAGTAGTAGTAGTAGTAGTAGTATTTTTAGTAGTAGTAGTAGTATTAGTAGTAGTATTTTTAATATTAGTAGTAGTATTTTTAGTAGTAGCAGTAGTAGTACTAGTAATAGTCGTATTTTTAATAGTAGTAGCAGTAGTACTTTTAGTAGTAGTAGTATTAGTAGTAGTATTTTTAATATTAGTAATAGTATTTTTAGTACTAGTAGTAGTAGTAGTAGTATTTTTAGTAGTAGTAGTAGTTGTATTATTTTTAGTAGTAGTAGTAGTAGTAATAGTAGTATTTTTAATAGTAGTAGTAATAGTAGTATTTTTAATAGTAGTAGTAGTAGTAGTAGTATTTTTAGTAGTAGTAGTAGTAGTATTAGTAGTAGTATTTTTTATATTAGTAGTAGTATTTTTAGCAGTAGTAGTATTTTTAGTTGTAGTAGTTGTAGTATTTTTAGTAGTAGCAGTAGTAGTACTAGTAATAGTAGTATTTTAATAGTAGTAGTAGTAGTACTTTTAGTAGTAGTATTAGTAGTAGTATTTTTAATATTAGTAATAGTATTTTTAGTAGTATTAGTAGTAGTATTTTTAATATTAGTAGTAGTATATTTATTAGTGGTAATAGTAGTATTTTTAGTAGTAGTAGTAGTAGTATTTTTAATATAAATAGTAGTATTTTTAGTAGTAGTAGTGTTTTTAGTACTACTAGAAGTAGCAGTAGTGGTATTTGTATTAGTAGTAGTATTAGTAGTAATAGTAGTATTTTTAGTCGTAGTAGTGGTAGTAGTTTTAGTACTAGTAGTAATAGTAGTAGTAGTATTTTTAGTAGTAGTGGTACTTTTAGTAGTAGTAGTAGTTTTTTTAGTAGTAGTAATAGTAGTAATAGTACTATTTTTAGTAGTAGTAATTGTAGTAGTACTATTTTAGTAGTAGTAGTAGTAGCAGTAGTAGTAGTAGTGTTTTTAGGAGTAGTAGTAGTAGTAGTAGTAGTAGTAGTAGTAGTAGTAGTATGTTTAGGAGTAGTAGTAGTAGTAGTTGCATGTTTAGTAGCAGCAGCTGTAATAGTAATAGTAGTAGTAGTATTTTTAGTAGTAGCATTTTAGTAGGAGTAGTAATATTAGTAGTATTTTTAGTAGTAGTAGTAGTAGTAGTAGTAGTAGTAAATGTAGTAATAGTATTTTTAGTAGTAGTAGTAGTATTTTTACAACTAGTAGTAGTAGTTGGTAGTAGTAATAGTAGTACTATTTTTACCACGAGCACCGGTGCTCGTGTCGATGCCCGAGCCCCTAATAATAACATAACAAATGGTTCCAGGCACAACAAACCCCGCCCCTTGCATGTTTTGTCGTTTATTTTGGCATCGATCCAGCTGATGTCATCATGTCTATGTGTGTGCTGATGTCCGCATATGAATTACCTCTATGTATGAGCCAAGTTTGAAGTAAATTAAAACAAAATTGGTGTTTTTATAGACATGTGAAATTTTGTCCATGATAAGTAAATGGGAGAAGAAATTTTATTTTTAAATTCATAAAAAATCTGAACTTTGACCTACTTTTCCCAAAATGTAACCACATCTATTATGGGTCACTGGCAGTCGATAAACCACATTTGGTATAAATTCAACCTATAGTTCTGGTGCTGCAGACATGTGAAATTTCACCCATTGTAAGTAAATGGGTGAAAAAAAGATTAAAGAAATTCATTAAAAAAATGGAAACTTTGACCTATTTTTCCCAAAATGTAATGACTTGTATTCGGGGTCACTGGCAATGTATAATCTAAATTTGGTATAAATTCAACCAATAGTTTTGCTGCCACAGACATTTGAAATTCCGCCCATTATACGTAAAGGGGAAAAAAAAAAAAAAAAAAAAAAAGACTAAAAAAATTCATAAAAAATGGAAACTTGGACCTATTTTTTCTAAAATGTACTAACATCTATTCTGGGTAATTGGCAACCTATAAACCAAATTTAGTATGAATTCAGCCGATAGTTTTGCTGCTAGAGCGTAAACAAACTGAACCAAAAACAGTACCCCTTAACCTCCCCTTTAGGGGGGCGGGGTAATAACCTTTAAATAATGGCAACTCCAAATTTTCTCCTTTGTCTAATGTGAAAAAAGTTAAATTACATTATGATTTTTTTTTTTACATTTACAAACTATCTTGACACAACAAAATGTAAATAACCTTAACAAATTTGAAAAACCTGAAATTTCACATGAAAATAAGTGCAATTTTTACAATATTCTGCTGTGACTAAAGCACTTCTGTGTTCGTAGACCAGACGTGATCTGTAAATTAATAAGCTGTCACACAATATTGTTGAAAGTGCAAATATTTGAGTGCACATGGTTTTTCAGGTTTCTCACATTTTCATAAAGTAATTCAACTTTCACACTAAAAGAGAACATTTTTGATTATTCTTTATTGGTTATTATGCCCATTATTGAATCGGTCTGGTCTACTTGAGATCACGTTGGGCTGAATGTGGCCCCTGAACTAAAATAAGTTGGACAGCTCTGGTTTAGATCATGACAAGAAAAAACTGTAAAAACTCTCTGACGTCTGATAAAACATGTATATTTCTTACAGTGTGCACAAAGCCTTTCAGTTCGTTGTTAAAGCGAGGCTGAAACATGAGGCCCACACAGACTTTTGTGTTTGGAGTAACGACAATGGGAATGGAAAAGGCACTGTGGATTATTAAAGTGGTGTTTCTTAAACTGTTTGTCATGCCAGTGGGTGTTTGTTGGGCTGCTGTAAAGTGTTTTTCTTGTGCTCTCTCAGCATGACATCCACACCACACTTTGTAGCGTGACATCGAACTCGCTGGGTTTAAACATGTGCAAAATCTCCTTTAGGCTGAGTGGAAAACGGGGCTTTTGTATTTTCAGGATGTTGCCAGCATCTCAACTGCAATTTGGCAAAAAAAAAAAAAAAAACGATTTAAGGGGGAAGAAAAAACAAAAAAAGAAGATGCACAAAAAATACAGATTAAAACAGGGGTGTTTAGTTCAGGGGCCACAGCAGTTCATCAGACCTACTGCCTCCGGCCTTGGCGTCAAAGTCGATGATGATTTTAAGCTTGACAAGCAGATACATACGGTGATTAAATCCAGTTTTTTATCATCTTTGGCTTTTATCTCGTCTTAAACCAGTTTTATCTTTCGATGATTTGAGTAATCCGGTGTACAGTGTCAATCCAGTGTTTTTCAACATCGGGGTTGCCTTGAATTCAAATGGGGTCGCACGAAATTTCTAGTAATTGATAAAAATAAAAAAATATCACTAATAAAAAAATTAGTGCTGGGCAGCGATTACAATTTTTAATCGCAATTAATCGTGTGGTTTTCTGCGATTAATCGTGATTAATCGCATAGTTATATGGTGGTGGTGGTGGGGGTTGCCAGCATCAACAGCGTGAATTGCCTTTAAGAGATATTTCAGACTTGAAGTACTCCGGTGATAAAAATAATTCCTCATGTCAGTGCTTCCAAACAACTGTGTCCTTCTCAGCCCCATCATCTGAAGACATTTAAAATGAAAATGTCCATGGAACAGACCGCTACTTTTCTCCATGTTTATGTCCACACCAGTTTATTTCCGCTTGTAAGTGACTGACAGGAGTCTTAAGCCCACTAATAAGTACTAATACTAATAAGACCAATAATATGTGATGTTCAGTTGCTCAAAGCAACCAAAGGGGGCCCTCTAGTGGTGGGAGTAAGTTGCACTAACGTAAGTTTTGTCCTTCCGGTGTTACTGTAGTCAGTTCGGACATAAGAAGAAACTAACAGACACGTTTCTTTCACTCTGTTTGTGCTGGCTGGCATATTATACCTAAACACAACCAATGAATTTACATAAACTTAACATGAGCCTGCATAAAGAATTAGCACCCATCTCCGACTGCTAGCATAAATGAATTAGCTTAAACATGTTAATAACACATTGTAATAAACACATCCAAAATAACGTCATAAACATGTTTGCATATGAAACTAGAAGCACTCTGAGAGCGCAGACCTCAGCCAAGGCTGATCAGTGGCGCCCCCCCCATGGGCCCCCCCACCCCCAATCACCACCAAAATTTAATTATTTCTTCCTTATCCCATTTCCAACAAACCCTGAAAATTTCATCCAAATTTCATCCATAACTTTTTGAGTTATGTTGCACACTAACGGACAGACAAACAAACAAACAAACAAACAAACAGACAGACAAACAAACAAACCCTGGCAAAAACATAACTTCCTTGGCGGAGGTAAAAAAAACAAGCAAAGGCTGTTGGCTGCAAAGAACATTCCATAAAATAAATAAACAAGGCAATTATTTAATGTAAAAAATAAAAACTTACTGGGTCTCTGGGGGATATGATTATTTGTATTAAATATGTATTTGTATGTATCATAAAGTCACAGAAAAAACTAGAAGCACTCGGAGAGCGCAGACCTCCGCCAAGGCTGATCAGTGGCCCCCCCCCCGTGGGCCCCCCCACCCCCGATCACCACCAAAATTTAATCATTTCTTCCTGATCCCATTTCCAACAAACCCTGGAAATTTCATCCAAATCTGTCCATAACTTTTTGAGTTATGTTGCACACTAACGGACAGACAAACAAACAAACAAACCCTGGCAAAAACATAACCTCCTTGGCGGAGGTAAGTATTATTTAACAAACAACAGAATGATTGATACATACAGGCGTTGAACTGCAGGAGTTACACAAAGTTTGATTCAGCATTACTTGAAAGTTCGCTTTCTCCTCTCAGAGCACCGGCGCTTGGTGCGTGTGGAGCGCCAAAATAAAAGCATGAGTTTCCAAATAAGAGTCCGTATGTATAAATGAACTAATACTTGCTTGAAAGGCAGAACGGCATTAACGGAGATTTAAAAAATTGTCGGCGTTATTTAATGAATGCGTTAACGTGGTAATAACGCGTTAACTTGCCCAGCCCTAAAAAAATATATGGTGAGTTGGAGACATATGGAGACAATCCCAATCCATAACAGACATGACAAACTGAAGCTGAAACTGAAGCACTGTGGTTCTGTTTATCTGTCAAATGTTCATTGTGGTCAGTTTCAGATGCTGCAGCTCTTTCATAATTCATAGTTTGAGTTCTTGTTTGTTCAGTTGCATATTTTCTCCCGTGTATCCGGATAATCTGCACGACTGCACCTCACTAACAACAGCTGCTTGCAACCAAGTAAATTGTTCATGTTCATATTCATTTTCACTGGAATCAAGTTTTGTCATTTTTGCGCTGCATGACCACCTGCCCATATGGTAAGGTTGGAATTATATTTGTGCCAGTTTCTTGAGCGAGCAATGATAGATTCTGAGCACACAATTAGAGATTTTGAGCACATAAAAATATATTTTGCAAGCACATCGATTTTATTTCAAAAAGAAATTATGCTTGAGCTAACAAAAATCGATATTGTGCTCCATAAATGCGTTTGCATGTTAGTTTTACTCATAACGTTCTCTTACAAACTCTTTCCATGGCGCACAAACAGACCGCTGCACTCGCTCACTTTCCCCTTCCCTCTCTCGCTCAACCTCCCTCTCCCTGCGCACTCAGGTTGTCGTGTCCGCACGCTCAACTTGACACACACGTTACAATTGTGCCACAAAACCAACCAATCGGAGAGCTTGCGGAAGTACACTCTGATTGGCTGTTCGCTCTCCAGTTAGCTCGCTAGTTACATTTACCCGAAAAAAAAGCGCTCGATGAGACAGACACGAATCGGAAGAGGAGGAATTGATTCTACACAAACTTCGGTCAGTATTTATTACCTCCGCCAAGGAGGTTATGTTTTTGCCAGGGTTTGTTTGTCTGTCTGTTTGTCTGTCCGTTGGTGTGCAACATAACTCAAAAAGTTATGGACAGATTTTGATGAAATTTTCAGGGTTTGTTGGAAATGGGATAAGGAAGAAATGATTCACTTTTGGGGGTGATCCGGAAGAAATCCTGGATTCTGGATCACTTTGAAATTTTCGTTAACATTGTGGTAAATGGGGCCAAAATTTTCGTTTCCCAATATCTCGCTTAATTATTGACCAAAACTCATGAAATTTAACTCAGGAATTGACAATGGGGTCCTCTATCACATTTCAAAGGCTGATCCAGATCTGATCCAGAGGGCGGATTTTATCTCAATTTATATAAAAAATGGGGGTGCCCTTACTTTTTGGCCTACTGTGCCTTTAATATTAAAGGTAGAAATTTCTGACAAGCACCATTGTGTAGCTCAGTCAGTTCTGCATCGGGAATATGCCACCGGATTTCATGTAGCTTTAATACTTAAGGAGCTAGATCCAGAAGAAAACCGCCATTACAAGAAATGTGATTTTCGTGAATAACTACTGAACTAATAAGGATATAATTATGAATCCAGTTGCTAATGGTATGTTTTCATGGTCAAGGAATCTTAAAATATAGGTCAAATAAATATGGGACTAATATTTATGGTGGAAATCACAATATGGGGGAATTGTGCAAATCTCATGCAATTTGACTCAGGGATTTACAATGGGGTGTTCTATCAAATGGCAAAGACTGATCCGGATCTTTCAAAAAGTTATGGACAGATTTGGATGAAAATTTCAGGAAATATTGATACTGGCACAAGGAACAAATGATTACATTTTGGTGGTGATCGGGGGGGGCACTGATCTGCCTTGGCGGAGGTCTGCGCTCTCAGAGTGCTTTTCTAGTTATTATTATGATTATATGGAGCACAATGTCGATTTTTGTTCACTCAAGCATAATTTCTTTTTGAAATATAATTGATGTGCTTGCAAAATATATTTTTATGTGCTCAAAATCTCTAATTGTGTGCTCAGAATCTGTCATTGCTCCCTCAAGAAACTGGCACAAATATAATTCCATAGGAACCACTGCTTTACACTAAAACAAAGAGGAACATTTTGGAGTTATTAGTCCTTATTAGTAGGATATGATGCTCATATTTTATGTTTATGTTTATGTTTACGCATTTGGCAGACGCTTTTTTCCAAAGCGACTTACACTTTTAGGTTGTGGTGGGTTGGACTATTTTACTAGTCCAACCCACTTGAGACAAAAGTAGGTCTTTCTGTGGCCCCTAAACTAAAATGATTGATTGTTAATATCTTCAGTGTAATTTGTGCATTTCATACATTCATCCCACAGGCCGGATCGGAGCCTTTGGCGGCCCGGTTTTGGCCCCAGGCTGCATGTTTGACACCCCTGGATTAAAACAGTCCCCTCCAATTAAAGCACAGGTGTCAAACATGCGGCCTAGGGGCCAAATCCGGCCCGCCAAAGGGTCCAGTCTGGCCCCTGGAATGAATTTGTGAAATGCAAAAATTACACTGAAGATATTAATAATTTTAGTTCAGGTTCCACAAACACATCAATTTAATCTCCAGTGGGTCGGATCAGTAAAATACTATCATAATAACCTATAAATGATCACAACTCCAAATTTTTGTCCTTGTAAATGTAAACATTTTCATGCCATTTTACTGTATTTACACTAAAACAAACTAACATTTCACAAAAACACGAATAACCTCAACGAATATGAACATTTTTAAATGTCTGAAGTGTAATTTTAACAATATTCTGCCTGTTATTAAATGTTTTGTGTATTTGTTGATCCGCTGTGATGTATAAGTTGTAATTTACACGTTTAAATGATAAACTGAGACATAATATTGTTAAAATTGCACTTAGTTTTCTTAAGAAATTTCAGTTTGTTCATGTTATTCACATTGTTTTAAGGGATAGTTGGTAGATGTAAACATTTTCATTGCATAATTTTCCTTTTTTTTGCTCTAAACCATAGAGGAAAGTTTGGAGATGACATTATTTTTGTATTATTATGTTATTATTTTACTTGTCTGGCCCACTGCAGATCAAATTTGGCTTAATGTGGCCCCCAAACTAAAATGAGTTTGACACCCATGAATTAAAGTAATGTTGGTTTTGAAGTCTTTACTTTGGACAAATCTCCACTAAAGGATGCACTACGGAGAACAGGTGCATGTTCTATCAGTCAGATTGTGCTGTGAAATTTCATGCCATATTTGGTGCTATAGGCTATATCTTGTGTGCAGTCTTATCTCGCAAACTCATTTTAACTCCAAGAGCGCTTTGGAAATTGAATGAGAACTGCTGCTGCATCCTAAATGCAGCATCTATGCTTTTTTTTTTTCCTCCTTTCCTCGAAAGTTGGAAGGAAGAGATGGGCATCCGCCTCGTTAGCATTCTGCACAGGCTGGACGATTCAGGGCCTGTCAGGCAAGAGCTCTCTTCCTCTGAGGTGCCTTTGAGAGCTTGGGAGAAAGAGATGCATGTGAGGAGTTCTGAAGGAGGGTGAACTTCACACTCGCCTAATCTCTACTCTGGATCTGTCTGTCGTTCAGCGGAAGCCAAGCTCGCGGTCCTGGCACTAATTCAATCACTGATTCTTGATTGGCAGGGGAGCGTGCTGTAGCCCTCGGGAAGCAAGAAAAGTCCCTTTTGTCCTTAAAGTAAGATAGAGGGGAAAAAGGCTGTCTCCCTTTAGACGGAACCAGACCAGTCAGTGCCATCTGTTGGAGCCAGAACTGAAAAGATCAAATAAGGCAAAAGGAAAAAGCAAGGCTGCAAAAAGTTACCAGACTATGAAAAAGGAGTTCACATGAAACTACTTGTTTTTAAGCCTCTTGCATTTCAATTCTGCTTTTTTTTTTTTTTTTTTTTGCATGAATCATACATGGTTAAAACCTTTTTCTTTGTTATTTTTTAAATCAGCGTCAGAAAATATTTCTTACCTCTGCCAAAGAGGTTATGCTTTCATCGTTTGTTTGTTTATCTGTTAGCGAGATAACGCAAAAAGTTATGGAAGGATTTTGATGAGATTTTCAGGAAATGTTGATACTGGCGCAAAGAACAAATGATTATGTTTTGGTGGTGATCGGGGGGGGGGGGGGGGGGGGGGTCGTCATCTGTCGTCGTGTGTCGTCCGTTACAAAAAATTTCAATCGGCTTCTTCTCCAAAACTACAGGGTGTCCCATAACTCTCCATACATAGGAGACATAATACATTCCATACATATATGGTTCTAACATGTATTTCTTTATATTTCTTCTTTATAGTTCTTCAGCAGTGGAGGACACGCATTGAAATGTGTTCCCGACAAAATGGCAGTCATATACAGCATATTATATAAATAAAAATGGTTTATGTCAAGAAACGTTTATTTTTCCTATGTATGGAGACTTACGGGACACCCTGTAGATGCTTTTTCTGCTTTGAAAAGTTTTGACTGTTTCTGGGATTTTAACGTCAATGGATACGACTGTTTTACCCTGGTTTCAGAAGTGCTAAAATATTACCTTGTTGAAAAGCACGAAGGAAAGAACAGTTTTAATTCACAGGTGTCAAACATCCGGCCCGCTAGAGGGTCCAATCCGGCCCGTGGGATTTATTTGTCAAATATAAAAATTACACTGGCAATATTAACAGTCAAGGATGTTAAAGCTGCGTACGACTTTTGTCAATAATGTTTCTTCAAATCTGTAAAACCTGACTCATAGCCTGACTATCAGAAACCCTTAAGTCTTTCCATGATTACACACTCTTTTCGCTCATGGTGAACAATTTCAAAGTGTACTCCACCAAAAACAGTCTATTTGTTTTCAAACAGAGCCGGTAGGTCAGTCGGGCATTTTCGGAAATGTGTCGTAACATGCATTGTTGACAGCAGTAGCAAAAGGCAATGAAGCTGTTTTTGTGTTTGTCGCCGCTGCAGCCATAATGCGGCAAAAACACGTATTTAGTGATTTGTACGTGTGTTTTTGAGGATCAGTTTGTCTGGGAAAGATGTGCAGACGAATCCTCCTGGTCTGTAATGGACTCAGGATCGGCGATAAAACCAGCATCAGTGCCGTGGGACTACTTAATGATCAGGCTCTTTGATCTGAGAAGAGGCAGACTGATGGAGATTCATGTCGATGGAAGCTGGCAGTCTCAGGTTTTTGTCATTAACACAAGCTGCAATTAAGTCATTTCTAATGGGTTTGTAAAGAGCCACAGCCTGAGGTGATTTATGCTCTGGATCCGACTGGTACCGCAGTAGTGTCTGCATATGAACACCATTTGTTAATCTGGGGTCATAAATCTGGTTTCTTACAGTATTTCAGATAAAACTGGGATATATCATGAGGAGAGTTAAAAAAAAAAAATAAAAAAATCTCATATTGTTTAAGAAAATGGGATTCAGGGCTGACATTTTTTTCCCCCCAGAATGTATTTTTAATAAAAGTTGCAGTTAAAACTTTGGATGTAGTTCTCCGACACAACCCAAGTTCACTCAACTTATGTTATTTGTTTATTTCTGTTTTTATTACAATAAATACCTTCTACTTAGAGTCATAGTTTAACCCTTTCATGCATAGTGGTCACTACAGTGGACAGCTATTCTACGGCTGTCCTATTGCACTGGTCAACAACACATTTATTGTTAAAGTTTTTTGAGCTGATTTAGGATCATTTTGGTGTGCTGAATCCAAAAATCACATTCATTTTGCTCAATCAGGTCAACTTTCTGAACTATGCTACATATTGGCTTTTTAACATTTTTGCTTACATTTATGGGTATTTTCACATCATATGATACAAAATTCTTTCATATTTCTTGCAATAAACCAGTTCTGAAGATTTTACTTTTGCCAATTTATGATTAATGTTTTTTTTTAATATTACAGGTGAATGAAATGGCTTCGACTAGAAGATCTTGCAAAAATAAGCCTGATGTATTCTGCTACATCTGCGGTGAATACACCATTGTACCTAACAGGAATCCTGTTAGAAAATGATTTTTTTTTTTTTTCTTAAAACCTTTTTTGGGTGAGAACTATATAAAAAAAATCAACTGATAAAGTCACAAAAATGTAATCAATTTTGTGAGAAAATCAAATTTTTCAAAATCAAATTAGCAAAAAAACCTGACCTGATTGAGAAAAACAGATGTCATTTTTGGATTTAGCGGTGCAAAATGGTCCTAATTCAGTGGAAAAAACCTAGACAACTTGTAAAAAACATTTTTTGTAACCCAGTGTTGTTTATTCATGGGCTTTGTTGTGTTAGTTCCATATCAGCCAACATAGTGGACGCTTAGGCATCATCCCAAACACTGCAATTCATAAAATTATTGTAATTTTGCTGCTCTTGATAAACCTGATCTGCAGTAACATGTTTAGTGTAAATCAATTGTTAATTATTATTAGACTGTAACAAACAGTTTTTCTTTAACAAAATGTTTATTTTTTATATTATCTCCATGAAGTGAGTAATAACTAGTATTAGAGTATGTTTAAGTATGAGAAAACATCAGATTAGCAGCATTAAAAACATTTTTAATTCATAGTTTTTACACAGTATATCAGTAAATACACATTTCTTGGCTTCAGATATTAAATGCATGGTATCCATCTGAGTGGGCATTTTTGCAACTCCATGAAAAATAGGTTCATAAAAAAAAAAAAAAAAAAAAAAAAAAAAAAAAAAAGTCAATTGCATTGCTTGTTTCATGCCTAAAGAGGAACCACTGTCTTGTCTCGTCCTGTCCCTGTACACTTTCGTTTATATGAGCTCTCCCTCTATGTATATGTATACAAGCAAGGAATGGATGAACATGCAAATATAAATTTTGAGATTGTTACTTAAATACAAGCTGTAATTAAAAATAAAATTGTCCCCCGAAGAGGGGTGGTGGTGGCTGGTTAAAAAAAATAAATAAATAAATGAAAAAAGGGGGAAAAATCGTGTTTAAGGTTCTCATAATTCATGCATGAAAGGGTTAACATAGAAACTACATATGATCTTTAATTTGTGATTTATTTCATTCATTTGTATTGTTAGTAGTAGTGTCTTTATATTAACAGTATTTGTTAATTTGGGGTCATAAATCTGGTTTCTTACTGTATTTCAGATAAAACTGATATATCATGAAGAGAGTTAAAATTTTTTTTAAAAAAAATCATATTGTTTACAAAATGTAATTCAGGGCTTACATTAAAAAAAAAAAAAATCCAGAATGTATTAAGATGTAACAACTTTTTAATAAAAATTGCACTTAAAACTTTAGATGTAGTTCTCCGACACAGCCCAAATTAACAGAATTTGTTATTTGTCTTATTGCTGTTTTTAGTATACAATAAATACCTTCTACTTAGAGTCATAGTTTAACATCGAAACTTCATGATATAATTTTTAATTTGTGATTTATTTCCTTCATTTGTAATGTTAGTAGTAGTGTCCTGATATGAACACCATTTGTCAATTTCTGGTCATAAATCTGCTTTTCTTACAGTATTTAAGATAAAACTGTGATATATTGTTAAAAAAGCTATACATAAAGTTAAAAAAAAAAAAAAATCATATTGTTTACTAAGTGTGATTCAGGTCTTACATATTTTTACCAGAATGTATTGAGATGTAACTTAACTTTTTAATAAAAGTTGCACTTAAACTTTAGCTGTACTTCTGACACAACCCAAATTCACTCAATTTATGTTATTTGTCTTATTGCTGTTTTTATAATAATAAATACCTTCTACTTAAAGTCATAGTTTAACATAGAAACTACATAATATGATGTTAAATTTGTGATTAATTTCATTCATTCGTAATGTTAGTAGTAGTGTCTTTATATAAACACCATTTGTTAATTTGGGGTAAAAAAAAAAAAAAAAAAAATCTGGTTTCTTACCATATTTAAGATAAAACTGATTTATCGATAGATGAGGGAATTTATCAAAAAAACGGAAAAAAAAAAAAAAGAAAAAAATCTGGTTTCTTACCGTATTTAAGATAAAACTGATTTATCGATAGATGAGGGAATTTATCAAAAAAACGAAAAAAAAAAAAAAAAAAAAATCTCATTGTTTACAAAAACTGTAATTCAGGGCTTACATTACTTTTTTTTTGTCCAGAATGCATGAAAATGTAATTTATAGGCCTGAAAAGTGAATAAAAGTTGCACTTAAATAACATAAGTTGAGTTAATTTGGGTTGTGTCTGAAATGCATCTTAAGTTTTGTTTTATTATAATTAAAAAAAAAATAAAAATCTCAAACTTAGTCATAGTTTAACATAAAAACAACATGATATGATCTTTAATTTGTGATTTATTTCATTAATTTGTAACGTTACCAAAATTTCTCCCAACAATGCAATCCCACAGGTAAAAAATACTATTTGTACTGTATATAATGTACTTATACTGTACCCTGAGTACGAGGGAGAAAAAAAAGAAACATCTGGGTCACGAAATCCACCCAGTTCTCCAACAGACAATGAATTAAACCAAATGGTTAACTCCTGCTCTCATATTAAAATTGAATGGTACTTCTCCAGAGAGTGACAATATTATGAAAGGAATAATTCCATCTGTATGAATAATTAAAAATAAAGTTATCCAACTTCTTTCCCTCTCCTTTCTTTAATCCCACCAAATCTGAATTATAAATCAGAGAGGCTGTCACACTGCTCATATGTATGCTAAGCTTTATCTGCTGCGCTCACTCAAAAACATCATTAGTCTAATTAGGTGCAAATCAGATTCATGTATAGAGTTAAATGTGAAGATTACAGTTTATGAGAAAAGAGTTAGGTATGATTCAAAAAAAGGCAAAATACTCCATGTCATTTTCTTTCTTACGCTTTAATTACATTAATCGAACACTCGCCTTTTTATTTTACTTTAAACCAAACAGGAATTACCTTCAGCTTCTGTGCACCCTAAAGATATTTAACATCATGATTAACCCTTTCATGCATAGTGGTCACTACAGTGGACAGTTACTCTACAGCTGTTCTCTTGTGTATTCATGGGTTTTGTTGTTTTAGTTCCATATCAACCAACACAGTGGACACTTATGCATCATCTCATAAACTGCAATTCATACCATTATTGTAACTTTGCTGTTCTTGGTTGGTTCTTGAGTGGAAATCAATTGTTAATATTTATTTTTTACATATTATCTCCATGAAGTGAGTAATAACTAGTATTAGAATATGTTAAAATGTGAGAAAACATCAGATTAGCTGCATTAAACATGGTTTCATTTCACTGTTTTCATATCACTTTATGATATGGGGTTTTAAATACATGTTTCTTTGCTTCAAGAATAAAATTCATGGTGTAGCTGAGTGGACATTTTTGTAACTCCATGAAAAACATGTTGATTAAAAAAAAAAAAAAAAATTCAATCACATTGTTTTTTTTTTTTCGTGCCTAAAGAGGAATAAAAACACTCAGGAAAAAACAATCTTGATTAAGGTTCTCATAATTCATGGATGAAAGGGTTAAAAAAATACATCATATCAAAATTAATAAGGACAAACAGGAAGGTGAAATCTACTTGAAAATGGAAGAGAATGGTTTAATGTAAGTGTTTGCAGATTACAATAAGACTCATTTGAATGATAAAAATAGACAATAGCCCCTGTATTGACTATTTTTCGACTAGTGGGAAGTAATGATGTAGCAAAAAGAGTTAAACATGTTCAGCTCTGGGCCATTTGTTTCATGTGACATACAACACAAAACAATGGATTAGCCGGTAGCAGAAACGTCATTCATATACAACCGAGTTATGATCAGCAAACAGTAAAGTTAAGACAAAATTAATAACCGTCGCTTCATCATGTGACCTTTATTTTTGCTCTTCTTTGTCTCGTTCACTGAGTTTTAGCATCACGGAAATAATACTCGTACTGTTGGATCTGCTTAGCGTTAGCTTAGCGCCGCTAACTTAGTGTCATTGGTCTGTTTTATTAAATTATCCATGACATACACTGGTCTCAGACTGTTAGCATGTTTCAGATATTTGATCATTTAAGCGCTTGTCATTTAAATGGTATTTTGTTGTTGATGTCATCACCATTTATTTATTTAAACCCTTCTAAAACATGAGCGATACCCTCATGTTCAATGGTTTATTGTGTGGAATGCTGAATGTTGTCCAGAGTATATGATGTTTTATGTCTCTTTTATACTTCTAGTGACACTCTTTTTTTTTTTAAATGCTGCTTTTTAGATATTTATGCCATCAGGGTTTTCTTTTTATATTTTAGTTTTTATACTCTTTTATATACATTATTTATATATTTTTTTTTTAATGGCACCTAGGACGATTGCACTTTTTAATTTCGTTGTACCTGTACAATGACAATAAAGACATTCTATTCTATTCTATTCCATGATACAGGAAAAAAAAAAAAGATAATAAAGTAACTATAGAAAGAAAACATTAAATGAGACTTGGTGATAACAAATGAAGATGTTACCACAGTTATGCAGTGTTAAAATATGGTTAAAAATAGTTATAATTTAGATAAAAATAGCTTTTAAAAAAAAGCAAGAGCCATTAAAACTAATACAATTATAAATTAAAACTTGACATTTTCTGACATATTTTGACAAGAAAAGAAGCTTTAAGTCACTTTCTGATTCTTTTTTCTATAGTTTATTATGATGATGATAGAACTTTAATAATATATTGACTTGCGGTCCAGTATGTTTTTCTGTTTGAGGCCTATCCTTGTTGGGTTTTGTGTATAAAAGACTGCTTCCCTGGCAGCGCCTTCAAACACGCCATGTTTACTCTTGATACAACAGAGTTTGCAGTCGCCTAAAACAAGCTGTGCTACCAACTGGTACAAAAAAAATAAATGTATTAATAATAAAATAAACAAGGCTTTTTCTCCGCCAAAGCATATGCTGTTCAAACAAATATTCAGATAAACAGATAAATAAATAAACACAGGAATATATCCGCTTAAAGGTTAAAGGTGTAGGATTTAATTGCAATAATTGAGTATAATAATTTTAATTCTCTTTATATTAGTGTAGAATAGCCAGAAAATGAGAATAATTATTATATTTTTTAAACTTCAGAATGAGCAAAAGGGTGTCTGTCCACAGAGTCTGCATGATGATGTGTGTCTACAGTAAAGTCGAAGCACTTCTTCCTTATTTTTCTCTCTATTTTACAGTGGGTGGCCTCGAAAACCCAAAAGAGACAAACCAAACACTGGCACTAATGAGGCTTTTGTTTGTGTGTTTTTAGTGCCGGCCATAGGGGAGGGTGAGACGAGGGGTTTTCACGTAATTGCAACCTGGCGCTGTTAAATAATCACCTTTAAAGAAGTGGGATATGAGCAGGAGACACCAGTGGGAGGTAATGAGGAAACAGAAAGGGTCTAACAGGAAGTGATTCAGCACATAACTGAGCCTGTTTACATTCACACCAATACTCTGATTATTATCTGATTATTGGAGTAATCAGATTATCCAAGTGATCATGTAAACAGGATAATCTGATTATGAGAAATTGGATTAACCCTTTCATGCATGAATTATGAGAACCTTAATCAACTTTTTTTTCTGAGTGTTTTTATTCCTCTTTAGGCATGAAAAAAACTATGAAACAAAAAAATTTCTTCTGAAAAATTAATTCAAAAAATAAATAAATTAATTAATTAATTAATTAATTAAAATAATAATAATAATAATAATAATAATAATAATAATAATGAACCAAAAAAAATCTTATGAACCTATTTTTCATGAAGTTGCAAAAACGTCCACTCAGCTGGACACCACACATTTAATTTATGATGCACAGAAACATGTATTTCCTGATAAATTGTGTAAAAACTGTGGGGAGGGTTTGTGATTCTGGGGGTTTATGCACAGGAGAGATCTACATAATATTACCAATTCATGTCAGAAAAGATATGTAGTGTCTTAAAATTTTAATAAAGATATGTGTAAAAAAAAAATTAAAAAAAAAAAAATCCATGAATATACAAGGGAACAGCTGTAGAATAGCTGTCCACTGTAGTGACCAGTATCCATGAAAGGGTTAATGCAGCTAATCTGATGTTTCCTCACATTTTAACATATTCTAATACTAGTTATTACTCACTTCACGGAGATAATATGCAAAAAATAACAATTAACAATCGATTTCCACTCAAGAACCAATCAACAACAGCAAAGTTACAGTACTGGTATGAATGTCAATGTATGGGATGATGCATAAATATCCACTGTGTTGGCTGATATGGAACTAAAACAACTAAACCCATGAATATACAAAAGAACAGCTGTAGAAGAACTGTCCACTGGAGTGACCACTGTGCATGAAAGGGTTAAAGGGGTCATATTTAGCTAAATCCACTTTTATTAGTCTTTGGTTCATTTATTTGTGCGTTTGTTCATACAGTTTGAATTTGAACCCTCCAGGTGCTGCAAAGCTATCTTTATATTCTTCGTGGCAAAAATCAAGTGGATTTCTACAACCTGTTTTAATTCCTGCTTAATTTGTTCCATTTTATAACTAGTTACGTCATCACATTTGCATATATAAGGTCAAGACTTCTGATGAACATTTCTCCAAATACGCTATAATCGTTTATCAGCAGCAGCAGTTGTAGTAAAACTGAAAATATGTCCAAACTTCGAGCAGATTACCTAAAATGTTCAGTTGTTGGTTGTATTAATGAACACAAGTGGCTGAACGGGACAGAAAGCACGGTCAACAACTTGGAGGGGGTGGGGCCTGAAGTGGCTCATTTGCATTTAAAGGGCCAGTGCTGAAAACCACCTTTCTGGTGTCATTACTCAGAAATATTGTTGAAGATGGACCTGTGGAGCTGAATTAACCCTCCGGTATCCGGGTGCGCTTTTTAGGCACACTTTGCACTTTGTGTTAAAAAACTTCATATTATTTTTCACAATTTAAATAAGGTTAGAATTCAAAAGTTGTTCATTTGTGCGTGATCTTTACAATTCTGGCCACCAACTAAAATTTGCACATTGTAAACAAAAGAAAATTACAAGACTAGCATCTGTTTCCCAAGTGTGCCTAAAACACACTATTTCTTCCATTATAACCACTGTTTTTGAGCCAAAAGCCATTATCATGCTTAATCATGCTTTTGCTGATATCTGAGCTTCATTTGAGAGGTGAGGGTCTAAATATAATTTATTAACATTGTTAATGTTGGAGTTAATCATTGACATATGCCAGGCTGCAAAAATCAAATAATATGTTTTCCAATTTTTATGTAGTATTTTGAAAAAAAAAAAAAAAATCCTATTTTGTGTTTTTTGCATCAAAAAATGTAGTGACATCATGATCAAAAGAGATTGTTTAAAGGGTTAAAAAAAAATGTAAAATGAATGATTATTTGACATGTATGATGATTAGGGCTGACCTTGATTTACAAAAATAAAATCAAATTAGAGCAGAAAAATAAATCAATATATAATATTTAATAGTTTGATTTATAGGTGTGCATTTTACGCACACTTGGTGACAGATGCTAGTATTTTTGAACATTTGACCTAGCGCCAAAAATAATCATGCAAATTAACCAGTGTTGGAGTTAATCACTGACATATGCCAGGATAAAAAAAAATCAACTAATATGTGATCTACTTTTTATGTAGGGTTGTTACGACCCATAGGTGGGTCGTAGTGTCACTCTGTGGGTGTGTCCTTTGTTGTGTGTGTGAGTGGATGATGTGTTACAGGTGCTGAGCCGGATGCTCCCCTGTGATTGGAGCAGCGACGGAAGGTGGACCTTTAAAGACCGCGGAGCTGGGCCAGTCACGGTGTCCCTCTTCCTCCACTCCCAACCCTGCCTCCATTCCACCAGATGTCCTGTTCAGAAGTAGGGGTGGGCTGCCCTGTTGTGTTCTCTCGTTTTCTCCTGTTTTTGATAGGAAGGTTAGACCTTGTATTTTGGTTTCTTTTATTTTGCAGGTCAGCCTAATTTCTTGTTAGTGCAGTTTTGTTTGTTGTTTTGGCCGGAGCCCACCCTGAAGTTTCAGTTACCTTATGTCTAGTTGTCAATATCCTTTTGTTGCACCTTGTAAATAAATCACCTTTTTTTGTTAAACTTGTAAAACCCGTGTCCAGGGTTTTCTTCTCTATGGCTTGGGAGTGAGGAAAAGTGATCACAAACTTTGTGTTGCACCCTGGGTCCCCTAGCCGGGGCGTAAGAAGTGTATTGAAAAAAAAATTTTTTTGGGGTGTTTTTTGCATTAAAAAATGGTTTGTTTACATTACAAACACAGCATTTTAAAGGGTTAAAAAATGTGACAATTATCGAGTATTTGGTATTTTTATTTACGGCTCAAGTTGATGAAATAGAAAAAAGTGTAAAAGAATTAAAAACTGTATGAAAATTTTTTTGGACATTATTCCACAAGTGTGCCAAAATGGCACACTTGGTGCTTAGTAAGGGCCTTGCTGGACGGGATACCGGAGGGTTAATGAAGAATTCAGACCCAAGCAGAGCATTTACAGTTTATGTAGACCACAGGGAAAGGTTTGAAAATGAAGAATTCCATTAAAACAAGCACAATGTCACTCCTTTAACACACCAATACTCTGATGTCTTCATGCATGTATACAGGTTAATCTGATTTCTTTTGGGGTTTTTTTTTTGTTTTTTGTTTTTTTTTACATCTGCACATGTGTAAAAAAAAATAAAAAAATAATCTATATAAACAGAAGTTACGCAGCAGCAACATGAGCCCAAGGAAAAGGGTAAACAAACAATGAAATGAAATGAAAGACAGCAGCGACATGTGACCTATTTCATAGTCTTATTCTATAATAAACCATATCCCTATCCAACCTGTGGCATGATCAGCATGTGCACAGCTGTAAATTGTATATAACATTTTAAATTTGTCTTTATTTGTGATTTTGCACTTCTTTTGCTCTTGTGTGTTTTTGTACTTTTGCTGCTGAAAACCTGGAATTTCCCTTTGTGGGACTAATAAAGGTGTATCTTATCTTATCTTTTTAACTCCTCCCACATTAGGACAGCTAAGACTGACACCATAGGCATTGCCATGGTAACATGACCAAACCGGATGTTTTAATAATGACAGGAAATGTACGCCTACATGTATGTACTCCGAAAGAAATCAAACAATGGACGGAAACATGTAAACGAGGGTTTTTCGATTATCGCGTTTCTGAAGTGCACGTAAACGCCTCGCATCTGATGACGTCAATTGTCGGATTACTTCCAGTTATCGGATTTTTACGGTCATGTAAACAGACTCATTGTCCTGCGTTTCAGTGGATGAGTGGATAGTGGAAACAGTTGGGAAGTTGCTCCATCGGTGATGCGCAGTGTCGCCTCTCTCAGAGGATGTGCAGACGAAGCCTCCTGGTCCATAATGGGCTCAGGATCGGCGATAAAACCAGCATCAATGCCGTGGGACTACTTAATGATCAGGCTCTTTGATCTGAGGAGAGGCAGACTGATGGAGATTCATGTCGATGGAAGCTGGCAATCTCAGGTTTTTGTCATTAACACAAGCTGCAATTAAGTCATTTCTAATGGGTTTGTAAAGAACCACAGCCTGAGGTGATTTATGCGCTGGATCCGACTGGTACTCCGGTAGTGTTGGTATATTAACACCATTTGTCAATTTGGGGTCATAAATCTGGTTTCTTACAGTATTTAAGATAAAACTTATTTATCAATACACTGTAACAAATTATTGTAAAAAAAAAAAAAAACAGTAAATTTGTACAGAATCATGCTGTTATTTGTAAATACAGTATAATGTTGTAAATAATGAGGTCTGTAAGGTGCAAATTTAAAACAGTAAGCTACTGCAAAATTTGACAGTATTCTACAGTATTTTCTTCAATTCCTTAACTGCTGTCCGCCCAGAACTGGTCTGAACAAAGTCATGTGGCATCAAATCCCACCGGCTCATTTAGAAAAGACTCAATCAAACGAATGTTAACTATAGACTCGCTGCATCAAAGGTAAGTGGTTCTTTTTCGGAGCAGAAGGATAAAATAAAAAGAGAAAATAACTGAGGATGACTATTTTCACCTGGACTTAACCCCATACAGCAGGGGTGTCCAAACTTTTTTTAACGAGGGCCAGATCTGATAATGTGGACATTGCCAGGGGCCAGTGGTCCCTTCAGACATTTTTTAAACAGTAAAAATTACATCTAAATGCGCTGTTCTACAACAATTTTATTTTCATTGTCACAATATCATTTTTTTAAATGGCAATGTAACCAAATCTAAGTCACTCAGGTGTGAACTAATTAAAAAAAAAAAAAAAAAAAAAACAATTCTGCCTTCCTTTCACATCTGGAGACAGATAACATAGAACAAACTGTATAGAGTATCTTAAACATCCAAGTTGATAAAAATCTTAACCCCACATTCATTTTAAACATGACTTATATGAGTAATCATTACTCATATATTACTCAGTAATGTAAAGTCTGTTAACGTTTAAGATGAAAACATATGACTCTTACTTGTCTTTCACAAAATCATTCAGAAAGTAATATTTTGTGTCACATCTACAGGTACATAACACCAGCAGTTAGAGGCAACTAACCTGGCAACTTGGTAGCCTGCCCTGGTGGTGAATTCATTGAACTCCGAGGTTCACATGAAGAGTCACTGTTGTGAGTTTAAAGCAGCTTGAATTTGCCTTAAACAAGGCAACAGTCTCTTGACAAATTAGGCAAACATAATTGCCTCAATTTTCAGTAAAAAAAACCTGTAATTCCCATCTCTTCTGGAAGCGGCGGCCCTCACTGTCAACTTTCGTTTTTTTATTTACAGGCGGCGTGGTTAGAAATTAGCGAAAAAGGTTCACGGCGAGGTCACCAGAACTCCATCCAGCTCCAGTTGTTCATTTATCAAGGTAATTGTGATTTTATCAACGTAACCGTGGCATTTTGGGTTCATTAAACATTAAATTGCCTCCATAAACTGCGTTCACACCGGACGCAACTTGCACAGTATAACACATGTGATAATACTGCATATTTCGGGGTGTGAGTCGTATGTCGCAAACATGCAGCTAATTTAAGTTGAAGCATACTTGCTAGCTGCAAAGTGGACACCGTTAAACTAAACAGCGTGTCAGTTTACGTGGTTATATGTTATAATGTCATCTCTTGTTTGAGCTTTTTGTAGCAATGTTCATGATTTTATATTTTAAAATGTAACTTGAAATGTTAAAATCGTAGCTTTTCGCTGTGTTATACTGTAAATATTACATTAAATACGTTTGACAGTAATATATTGTTTCTTGGAATACGGTAGTTACTGTAAAATGCAGCAACTGTGGCTAACAGTATTTTACTGTAAAAGGTACATTATGCACAGCCCAGTACTGTAATACTTTTTACAGCAAGAAACTGTAGTTGCAGATTACAGCAGAGATACTGTAGAATAACAGTAGCATGCTGGCAACTCTAGCTGCCAGTATTTTACTGTTATTTAACGGTAAAATTTTTTAAAGTGTAGGTGAGGGAATTTATCATGAGGCAAGCAACAAAAAAAAAAAAACTCATTGTTTACAAAATGTGAGTCAGGGTTTACATTCAATTTCTTTCAGAATGTATTAAAATGTAACTTTTAGGCCTCGGCTGAAAAATGGATAAAAGTTGCTCTTAAAACTTTAGATGTATTTCTTTCACACAACCCAAATGAACCGACCTCGTGTTATTTGTTAGTTTTTTAGCAAATTTTTCTAACCCGATAATGTCAAACGTATCATATTTGATACATGAGTTTTGAAGTCCTCCACATGATCAGTGGGATGTTTTTACTCTTGGACAAACCTGAAGTATAGAGGAAATGCAGATAGGTCACTTCCCCCCTGGGCCACGCCCCTCTAGGTCAGACTGAGTGGCAAAATAAGTGTTGTGTTTCCTCCTGTACTGGCTCTGATTGTTTAGTTTAGTTTGAATTTGCAACAAAACAAAAGTATACTTATTCCTCAGAAACAAAACAGATAGCAAAAAAAAAACAAAAAAATCATGGAAAATGTATAAATAAATACATGAAAACAAAATCTAACTTCCAAAAATTCAAAGTAAAAATTCTAAATGCATTTCAACTTCAGCCTAATTTTGAGTAATAAAATTCATCTTAAAAAAAAAAAAAAAGTATAAATATACATGAAAACAAAATAAACTTCCAAAAATTCAAAGTAAAAACTCCAAATGCATTTCAACTTCAGCCTAATTTTGGGTAATAAAATCAATCTTAAAAAAAAAAAAAAAAAAAAATCACGAAAAATGTATAAATATACATGAAAACAAAATCTAACTTCCAAAAATTCAAAGTAAAAACTCCAAATGCATTTCAACTGCAGCCTAAGTTTGAGTAATAAAATCAATCTAAAAAAAAAAAAAAAAAATCATGAAAAATTTATAAATATATACATGAAAACAAAATAAAAATTCAAAAAATTCAAGGTAAAAATTCCAAATGCATTTCAACTTCAACCTAATTTTGCATAATAAAATCAATCTAAAAAAAAAACAAAAAAAACAAACATGAAATATATATATATATATATATATATATATATATATATATATATATATATATATATATATACACACATGAAAACAAAATAAAACTTCCAAAAATTCAAAGTAAAAATTCCAAATGCATTTCAACTGCAGCCTAAGTTTGAGTAATAAAATCAATCTAAAAAAAAAAAAAAAAAAATCATGAAAAATGTATAAATATACATGAAAACAAAATCTAACTTCCAAAAATTCTAAGTAAAAATTCCAAATGCATTTCAACTTCAGCCTAATTTTGCTTGATAAAATCAATCTAAAAAAAAACAAAAAAAAAAACATGAAAAATATATAAATATACATGAAATCAAAATAAAACTTCCAAAAATTCAAAGTAAAAATTCCAAATGCATTTCAACTTCAGCCTGGTTTTGGGTAATAAAATCAATCTAAAAAAAAAAAAAAAAATCATGAAAAATGTATAAATATACATGAAAACAAAATCTAACTTCCAAAAATTCAAAGTAAAAATTCCAAATGCATTTCAACTTCAGCCTAATTTTGGGTAATAAAATCAATCCAAAAAAAAAAAAAAAGAAAAAAAAAGATCATGAAAATATATAAATATACATGAAAACAAAACCTAACTTCCAAAAATTCAAAGAAAAATTCCAAATGCATTTCAACTTCAGCCTAATTTTGGGTAATAAAATCAATCTAAAAAACAAAACAAAAACAAAAACATGAAAAATATATAAATATACATGAAAACAAAATAAAGCTTCCAAAAATTCAAAGTAAAAATTCCAAATGCATTTTAACTTCAGCCTAAGTTTGAGTAATAAAATCAATCTAAAAAAAAAAAAAAAAATCATGAAAAATATATAAATATATACATGAAAACAAAATAAAACTTCCAAAAATTCAAAGTAAAAACTCCAAATGCATTTCAACTGCAGCCTAAGTTTGGGTAATAAAATCAATCTAAAAAAAAAAAAAAAATAATAATCTTGATCCTTTTTTTCATAATTTATGCATGAAAGGGTTAAATCCAGCAGTCAGTGTAAATCTAAACAGGAAAGCTGGATACATCTACTGGAATCAAACGCGCAGAAAATGCAATCCATGAAACGTTAGATTTTCAAATATGTATTCAACTGCTGGATTTATGCAGAAAGCATTGGCAGTGTTGCATAATGCATTGCGCTAGCCTAGTTTAAGAAATGCAAATCACCTCAAGTTGATGGAATCCATTCAAGTTGATGGAATCCATCCACAGACGTGGCGATGAAATATTTGTGCTTCCTCAAATGTTATTGATGCAGCGAAAGTAGAGGAGAGAAAGAGGCAGGTAAAGAGAGGGAAGTGGAAAAAAAAAGAGGGAAAATGGGAGAGTGGGATGAGTATAAAGTTTGTCTCAGAATATGACACCAGCTGTTACTGACTTCTTTTTTTTTTTTTTTTTTTTTTTTCCTGCTGTTATTAAACAAGGGATGAAAGATGTTGTGTACTGCCATGTGTACACTTCAAATGAGCTCAACGAAGTCATTTTGCATCCATTTTTCTGGGTAACGTCCCATTCATGCAGAGCTCCATTCTGGTGTCTTTTAGGTGAGTGCTTTTCTTTGGAGGAAAATATCCCGTCGAACAAAATTTAAAAAAAAAAAAAAAGCAGCCGGAGCAGCCGTTGACTTTGAAAAGCCTTGAACTGTAAATGGGGCTTGAAATGCATGATGGTATATTATTAACCCTGTGATAAACTGAATAAATGCACTTGGAGAGGTCGTTCATACACAGTTCTGCATGTGTAACCTCTGCCGTTAGATGGAACTCAGTCAAAACAAGAGGAAGTTGGATGAAACTGAAGTACTGTGGGATCATGGGAGTTGTAGTTTAATCTGTTTGATTCATGTTTACAACTGAGGTAACGTTTTAAAATTTAATCACAATAAACAACATGAGTATTTTGTTACCGAATGTTCTAAAAGTGACGTTCTAATGTTCTAAAATATATGTTCCTTTTACATTACATGCGTTTTTCCTGTATTTTTTTTTTATAACTATGTTCTTCTTGTTTTTATTTATTTATTCATTTTATTTATTTTTTGCCACTTATGGGTAAGGAACCATATACGGTAGCTTCACTGACCTTGATTTTATAACAGACTACGGTTGAAATTCAGAATTGCAGAGTATTTCAATGAGTGAACTATAAAGGGTTAAACAACATGAATGTTTTGTTACAGAATGTTCTATAAGTGATGTTCTAATGTTCTAAAATACATGTTCATTTTACATGATGTGTGTTTTTCTTGTATTTTTTATATTTACATCTTGTTTTTATTTATTTGTTTTTTGCCAATTATGGGTAAGAAACCAAATATGGTAACTTCATTGACCTTGATTTTCTACATATACATATACATATATATATATATATATATATATATATATATATATATATATATATATATATATATAAAATTTCACAAAAGTAATAGTCCTGTTATGTTTTCCAATAACAGACTAAGGTTGAAATTCAGAATTGCAGAGTATTTCAATGAGTGAACTATAAAGGGTTATTAAACAACATGAGTGTTTTTGTTATCGAATGTTCTAAAAGTGATGTTCTAATGTTCTAAAATATATGTTCCTTTTACATTACATGTGTTTTTCCTGTATTTTTTTTTATATCTACGTTCATCTTGTTTTTATTTATTTATTCATTTATTTATTTTTTGCCACTTATGGGAAACTTCATTACCCTTGATTTTCTGTATAATAAAAAAAAAATGTGAAAAATTTCACAAAAGTAATAAAGTCTTGTTACGTTCTCCAATAACAGACTACGGTTGAAATTCAGAACTGCAGAGTATTTCAATGAGTGAACTATAAAGGGTTATTAAACAACATGAGTATTTTGTTACCGAATGTTCTAAAAGTGATGTTCTAATGTTCTAAAACACACGTTCCTTTTACACTACATGTGTTTTTCTTGTATTTTTTATATTTACATACTTCTTGTTTTTATTTATTTATTCATTTATTTATTTTTTGCCACTTATGGGTAAGGAACAAAATATGGCAACTTTATTAACCTTGATTTTCTGTAAAATATATATATTTTTTAAACATTTCACAAAAGTAATAAAGTCTTGTTATGTTCTCCAATATCAATAATTCAGAATTGCAGCGTATTTCAATGAGTGAACTACAAAGGGTTAAACAACACGAATGTTTTGTTACAGAATGTTCTATAAGTGATGTTCTAATGTTCTAAAGTACATGTTCATTTTACATGATGTGTGTTTTTCTTGTATTTTTTATATTTACATCTTGTTTTTATTTATTTATTTGTTTTTTGCCAATTATGGGTAAGAAACCAAATTTGGTAACTTCATTGACCTTGATTTTCTACACACATATATATATATATATATATATATATATATATATATATATATATATATAAAAAATTTCACAAAAGTAATAGTCCTGTTATGTTTTCCAATAACAGACTAAGGTTCAAATTCAGAATTGCAGAGTATTTCAATGAGTAAACTATAAAGGGTTAAACAACATGAGTATTTTGTTACCGAATGTTCTAAAAGTGACGTTCTAATGTTCTAAAATATATGTTCCTTTTACATTACATGCATTTTTCCTGTATTTTTTTTTTAACTATGTTCTTCTTGTTTTTATTTATTTATTCATTTTATTTATTTTTTGCCACTTATGGGTAAGGAACCATATACGGTAACTTCACTGACCTTGATTTTATACTTTTTTTTTTTTTAAATTATTTTACAAAAGTAATAAAGTCTTGTTATGTTCTCCAATAACAGACTCAGGTTGAAATTCAGAATTGCAGAGTATTTCAATGAGTGAACTACAAAGGGTTAAACAACGTGAGTATTTTGTTACCGAATGTTCTAAAATATATGTTCCTTTTACACTACATGTGCTTTTCATGTATTTTTTTATATTTACATACTTCTTGTTTTATTTATTTATTCATTTATTTATTTTTTGCCACTTATGGGTAAGGAACCAAATATGGTAACTTCACTGACCTTGATTTTATACTTTTTTAAAAAAATTATTTTACAAAAGTTATGTTCTCCACTAACAGCATAACATCGAAATTTAAAATTGCAGAGTATTTCAATGAGTGAACTATAAAGGGTTAAACAACATGAATGTTTTGTTACAGAATGTTCTATAAGTGATGTTCTAATGTTCTAAAATACATGTTCATTTTACATGATGTGTGTTTTTCTTGTATTTTTTATATTTACATCTTGTTTTTATTTATTTGTTTTTTGCCAATTATGGGTAAGAAACCAAATATGGTAACTTCATTGACCTTGATTTTCTACATACATACATACACATATATACACATATATATATATATATACACACACATATATATATATATATATATATGTATATATATATATATATTTATATATGTATATATATATATATATATATATATATATATATAAAATTTCACAAAAGTAATAGTCCTGTTATGTTTTCCAATAACAGACTAAGGTTCAAATTCAGAATTGCAGAGTATTTCAATGAGTGAACTACAAAGGGTTAAACAACATGAGTATTTTGTTACCGAATGTTCTAAAAGTGATGTTCTAATGTTCTAAAACACACGTTCCTTTTACACTACATGGGTTTTTCTTGTATTTTTTATATTTACGTACTTCTTGTTTTTATTTATTTATTCATTCATTTATTTTTTGCCACTTATGGGTAAGGAACAAAATACAGCAACTTTATTAACCTTGATTTTCTGTAAAATACATATATTTTTTAAACATTTCACAAAAGTAATAAAGTCTTGTTATGTTCTCCAATATCAATAATTCAGAATTGCAGCGTATTTCAATGAGTGAACTACAAAGGGTTAAACAACATGAATGTTTTGTGACAGAATGTTCTAAAAGTGATGTTCTAATGTTCTAAAGTACATGTTCATTTTACACTGCATGTGTTTTTCTTGTATTTTTTTAATATAGACATACTTCTTTTTATTTATTTATTTATTTGCCACTTATGGGTAAGATACCAAATATGGTAACTCCGCTGAACTTGATTTTCTACCTAATAAAACATTTTGAAAAATTTGTTATGCCCTCAAGGGTCAGCACTGATCCCTTTGAGAAACGGACCGGACCGGACCGGACCGCCATCATGGACAAATCCACATCATGTAAAGAACACACTTCCACAAACACAACCAGTTTTTGTAGTGATTTATCCATCATCAAATGGACAGAGATGTTTAATAAAATGAAGGTCATGTGGACACAAAAAGATGTAGAAAATATCTGTTTGGAAATTGATTCATGTTGGTGCAGACACAATATTATAGTACAAAAAAAAAAAAAAAATTATATTACACAGATTATGATATGACCTGATTCAGCCATGTCTTACCCTAATACTGAAATAAAGTGGTGATTCAGGTGGTTTAAATTCTAAGCGATTATGTGTAAATTATTTCATATGTGAACAAATAAAAGAGCATTTGGTGTCATTTTTGCGTTGTTGTGTGCACAGAACATTTCTAGCAAAGATCAGTTTTTAGAAAAATATCCATATAATAAGTGTCATTCATGTCATTTCATTCTGATAAAACTACTGTTAGCTAATACGTTAAAATAATTAAACCTTTATTTAATCTCAAAATATACAGTTACGATTTCATTAATGTAAAGGAAGAAAACAGGAGAAACAACGGTGGCGAGAACGGTGAAATAATTAAACGGTAAAACCTGAGCGATAACGACAGAACATCTGAGTAAATAAACACCGACGACGGAAGCAGCAGAGGGTGATGGAATTGGCTCCGAAACAGAAAAGACTGACTTAATATTAGATGAGTTGATTTTATCTAATGGCATCTGTCATTTGCATAAGCCACAGGTTGAACTGAGCTGGAATGACAAGGTTTTCCCGCTGTTACAAAGCGTACGTGCAACATCTAAACCCAAACAACTGCACGATAAATATGTACGGCATCCAAACAAATTCACCCGTTGACTTTTCAGATATAATGTCTCCAAATAATCGAGTTTAATATTTGGTCTGCTGTAAAATGTTTGCACACAAATGCTGAAGTTCTGATATTTGCTACAAAACCATAAGATCTCATTATCCCAAACTGAGGGAAGACGCCAGATAGAAGCTGAACCACAGGAAAACCCTTATCACCACTGAAATGTATGAATAAATTAGCTTTCTACTGGGTTGTAAAATGACTGGTATGTAATACAAATACACAGTGTGGTTTCTGCTGTTTTTTTAAATACGCTGGTAGGAGGAGGACGAGGGTGGAGCGACCAGGCAGGAGGCAAAGAGGAAGACAAAAGACCACATTTAGGGATGGTACTACTAAAGCTAGTAGTAGTAGTAGTAGTAGTAGTAGTAATAGTAGTTAGACCTAGCAGTAGAAATAGTAATAGTAGTAGTTACTAGTAGCAGTAGTAGTAATTAGTAGTTAGTAGTAAGAGTAGTAGTTAGTAGTAGTAGCAGCAGTAGTAGTATTAGTAATAGTTAGCAGTAGTAGTAGTAGTTATAGTTGTAGTTAGTAGTAGTTGTTAATAGTAGTAGTAGTAGTAGTAGTAGCAGTAGTAATAGCAGTAGGAATTGTAGTAGTTGGGAGCAGTAATAGTAGTGATAGCAGAAGTTAGTAGTAGCAGCAGTAGTAGTAGTAGTGGTAATAGTAGCAGTTAGTAGTAGTAGTAGTAGTTAGTAGTAGTAATAGTAGTAGTTAGTCCCAGCAGTAGAAGTAGTAATAGTAGTAGTAGTTACTAGTAGCAGTAGTAGTAGTAATTAGGAGTTAGTAGTAGGAGTAGCCATTAGTAGTAGTAGAAGCAGTAGTAGTAGTAATAGCTGTAGTTAGTAGTAGTAAAAGTAGTAGTTAGTAGTAACAGCAGTAGTAGGAGTAGTAATAGTAGTAGTTAGTAGTAGTAGCAGCAGTTAGTAGTAGCAGTAGTAGTACTTATAGTAGTAGTCAGTAGAAATTAGTAGTAGTAGTTGTTAGTAGTAGTAGCAATAGTAGTAATAGTAATAGCAGTAGTAAATGTAGTAGTTGGTAGCAGTAGTAGTAGTGATAGCAGAAGTTAGTATTAGCAGCAGTAGTAGTAGTAATAGTAGTTAGTAGTAGCAGTAGTAGTAGTTATGGTAGTAGTTAGTTGTAATTAGTGGTGGTAGTAGTAGTAGTCAGTAGTAGTAGTAGTAGTAATAGCAGTAGTAATTGTAGCAGTTAGCATCAGTAGTCGTAGTTATAGTAGTTGTTAGTAGTAGCAGTTGTAATAGTAATAGTAGTAATCAGTAGGAGTAGTAGTAGTAGCAGTAGTAGAAGTAATAGTAGTCATTAGTAGTAGTAGTAGTAGTAGTAGTAGTAGTAGTAGTAGTAGTAGTTGGTACTGGTGGTGTGCTGTATTAGTCAGTAGAACCTTTGGTATTCTGTCCATAGATGCACCTCCAAACCACTGAAAGCACATAATCTGCACAGATGTCAATTTTTTTTCCTTTTTTTACTTCCTTAAAACATTTCTTTTTTTGTATTTCATCAACTTGAGGCATAAATACCAAATACCCAATAACTGTCACATTTTTGTGCAGTCACCCCCCCACCCCACCTCACCCCCAGTGTTGGTGTTAGTGGCTTGGTCAGAATTTTTAAAAAATGCTGCAAAACTTCACATTTTAATAATAATGAATAATTCCAACAGGAAGTGCAAAGTGTGCATCATACGCTCACCTGGACACTAGCAGGTTAACTGATGTGACAGTGTGATTTCCACCCATCAGTCTGGTGTATTTGTCTGAATTTAAACACATTTGATGTAAATATTCAAATCGATAATAAATACCCAACAGGCTGAGCTGTTTTTAGATATTTTTATGCAGACAAATCAAAAGTGCTTTAGCGCTGATCTTTAATAACACCTACTGAGAATTACATGTAATCTTCTATTTATTGCTGTTTGATTAAATGGACAGTGCAGCCTCAGAACTGTCCGAACTGCCGCTCGGTGTTGCGACTTGTATAAATCAAAGTGTCACCGGCTTCAGTAGTCCCTCTGATCCACTCGTATGAGGCATATTTATCGATCAGCGGTCATAATCCATCAGAGGCTGTTTGGCGTTGTCCTCTTTCTGCCGGGAGTGCACAGACTCACTTATTTCAGTCAATAACTTTTATAACAGGTAGTGTACTTCAAGTGGTATTTGTATCAATATTTGTAGAAAGACTTGAGTACACTGCAAATCAATAGCTTTAATCTTTTATTGCATGCCAGATTACTCACATTACTGGGACTCTGTTGACTTATTGTTGCCAGGAACTGAGCGCTACTGATGATAAATACACCCAGAAAAACAGAATATTAACACTCAAAGACCCCAGTGACAACGCAACCGAAAGCATCAACTGATCTGAACTGTTTAATACCCGCTGATCTGCTAATCCTTTCAATACATGTCAATAATTGGTGTAAAATATGGTTTGTTGTCTTTTCACGGTCATCACATGTGACCCATTTGGACGTTCAGAGGCTCTGTAGTTACCATGGAAACACCGTCGTCTTCTACAACATTGATTCACCAATAAAACCCATGGAGTTGGATCAATGACAGTGGATGGAGACACTGGGTTTGTGTTCAGTTAATAATATTTTGTTGAAAAAGTCATGTTTTTTTTGTTCAGTTTTCATTGTTTTGATATAATAACCATTAAATTACTCTGAGCTTTTATGAACATTTATATGACCAGTAAATTAAATATAGCAAAAATACATGATTTTAACTGAAAAAACATTAAAAGGCTCTGTAGTTACCATGGAAACACCGTCGCCTTCTACAACGCTAGTCGCTTTACCGTTCGACATCTGCGCAAAACTTTACTGATATTTACTAAATTTTTAACAAACGGAAGTGCGTCATGTCGGTTTTTCCATTAAATCACAAATGTGATGATTTGTTTATTATCGCGAGATGACACGAGAAGTCGTTCCGTAAACATGGCGAGGAACGTAACTATGGTGTTGATTTACAGATATATTCATTATTATTATATATTACCCCTCTATCCTGTACTAAGTTAAAAATTATTCCGTTTCCTGGTGTGTCCACACATACCGCAACACGTTTCTTTTAAAACTCTTCTTTGCTTGTTGTAACATCAGTCAACATCCATTTTTTTTTTTTTTTTTTTAATCACATGACTAGTTGCAGATTGCAGTTTTTCGTGATATACCAATTGCACTACGCGCAAAAAACCACCTCTTGCCAGCACAAAACCTTGAATCAAAAACCGAGTTTTGGCGAAATTACGGTTTTTCCATTAGGCAAATTTTTAAATGCAAGCTATAGTTGCGCAATTTAAGGGTTAATGGAAAAGCAACTACAAAGCCTCTGAACATCCATAAACATGGTGATGAACATAAATATCTGTTGTTTTGAATCTAGAATGCTTGTGACTGTTTTCATATCCAACTAATTCTGTAAAGCCCTGTGTGTCTTATTTTTATTCCTATCTTTTTTAATGTTTTTATGTTTTATAGCTGTTGTGAAGCACATTAAGTCTGCCTTGTGCATGAAATGTCCTCTATAAATAAAGTTGAATTGAAATCAAAAAATTGTTCCATTTCCTGGTGTGTCCACACATACCACGCCACGTTTCTTTTAAAACTCTTCTTCGCTTGTTGTACCGTCAGTCAACATCCTTCTTTTTTTTTTTTTTTTTTTTAAATCAAGACTCTAGTTGCAGATGTCAGTTTTGCGTGATATACCAATTGCACTACTCCCGAAAAACCATCTCTTGCCAGCGCAAAAACTTTAATCAAAAACCGAGTTTTGGCGAAATTATCGTTTTTCCATTAGGCAAATTTTTATGTGCAAGCTATATTTGCGCAATTTAAGGGCTAATGGGAAAGCAACTAGTGTTTCCACTGTAACTACAAAACCTCTGAACATCCATAAACATGGTGACAAATGTAAATATATGTTGTTTTGAATCTAGAATGCTTGTGACTGTTTTCATATCCAACTAATTCTGTAAAGCCCTGTGTGTCTTATTTTTATTTCATTTTTTTTTTTCATGTTATGTTTTATAGCTGTTGTGAAGCACATTAAGTCTGCCTTGAAATGTCCTCTATAAAGTTGAATTGAAATCAAAAAATTACTCCATTTCCTGGTGTGTCCACACATACCGCGCCACGTTTCTTTTAAAACTCTTCTTCGCTTGTTGTAGCGTCAGTCAACATTTTTTTTTTTTTTTTTAAATCAAGACTCTAGTTGCAGATGTCAGTTTTGCGTGATATACCAATTGCACTACTCCCGAAAAACCATCTCTTGCCAGCGCAAAAACTTTAATCAAAAACCGAGTTTTGGCGAAATTATCGTTTTTCCATTAGGCAAATTTTTATGTGCAAGCTTTATTTGCGCAACTTAAGGGCTAATGGGAAAGCAACTAGTGTTTCCACTGTAACTACAAAACCTCTGAACGTCCATAAACATGGTGACAAACGTAAATATATGTTGTTTTGAATCTAGAATGCTTGTGACTGTTTTCATATCCAACTAATTCTGTAAAGCCCTGTGTGTCTTATTTTTATTTAAATTTTTTTATGTTTTATGTTTTATAGCTGTTGTGAAGCACATTAAGTCTGCCTTGTGCATGAAATGTCCTCTATAAATAAAGTTGAATTGAAATTAAAAAATGATTTGGTTTTCCTGGTGTGTCTACACATACCACGCCACGTTTCTTTTAAAACTCTTCTTCACTTGTTGTAGCGTCCGTCAACATCCGTTTTTTTAGTTCACGTAACTAGTTGCGCAAAAAGGTCTTTCCATTGCAGTTTTGCACGATATATACCAATTTTGCTACGTCCCCCAAAAAAACACCTCTTGCAAGCACAAAAACTTTGAGAGTTTTGGCGAAATTGTCGTTTTTCCATTAGGCAAATTTTTATGTGCAAGTTATATTCGGGCAATTTGAGGGTCAATGGAAAAGCGACTGTTGATTCACCAATAAAGCCCATGGAGTTTGATCAGTGACAGTGAGTGGAAACACTGGGATTATGTTCAATTAATGATATATTTTGATGAAAAACTGACTTTTTCTTGTTTTAATAAAACAACCTTTGGATTTACTCTGAGCTTTTACAAACATTCACATCATCATTGAATTAAATATAGGACAATACATGATTTACCCCCCCCCCCCCCCAAAAAAAAAACGCAAAATATTGAGGCAATATTGATGACAGTGAATGGAGACTTTTTATCGTCAGTTAATGGTACCTTTTGATGGAAACGTCACTTTTTCCTCTGTTTTCTCTCCTTTGATAAAATATCCAATGGATTTATTCTGAGCTTTTATGAATATTAACATAATCAGTGAATTAACCATAGGAAAATCCATGATTTACACTGAAAAAATGCCAAGTACTGAGGATAATATTATATAAAAAAAGGAGTGAAAAGTTGAAATCCATCTGGAATTTCATGGGAAAAAAAAAAATTCTAGTCTTCAACGTTTAAATAAAGTTTATGATGAAGAAATAAAAGAAATGGAAAAAATGAACTTTTTTATTTTTCCAAGCGACCCCAGAGGAATGTTTGATACGATAAAGAGACAGTTTGATGATTTCGGCAGAATCCTCGAATCCTTCAAATTCCCACTAACTGGACAAGTTGAGACGGATGACAGGGTGTGACAGACATCACGTTGAATTAAGACTGGGCCTCAGTTTCCTGCTTTGAACCTTAGCCGCCCATCCTCCTAGACACTTAACCTCCTGCAGAAAACGGTTCAAACAACTGAATCAATAGCAATTTAGGGCAACACTCCTGTCACTTTCTTCTACTCCTTCTTCTTCATCTCCCACCACCCAGACGGTATTCTGGGAGACAATTTGCAGTGCGACATCACTCTGATAGAACAACAAAGAAGGCCCGGGACAAATGCCTCTTTGGAGGGAATTGATGGGACCAGGATCAGACAGGTTCTCTGATAAACCTGTTCTATAGCACCAAGTTTAACCCGTAAACACCCGGGGCGACTTTTATGGCCGTTCCAAAAGATTTTTTTTTACCTCTGTACGCAACTTTCCTTCAGTGATTTATCAAAATTATCCTCTGTATTGTGCATTTTTTCAGTGAACATCACATATTTTCCTGTATTTAATTTACTGATCATGTAGATGTTCCTAAAAGCTCAGATTAAAGGACGGATATTTAGCTTTTTTTAAATGGAATTATGCATTTTAAAACATTTCCTGAGACCCAGTAGGTAAAAGTTTATTTATTTATTTATTTAACATTATATATAATTGCCTTGATTGGAATCCGTACGATGCCACAATTTTCCAGATATTATTTTTTATTATTTAAAGGAGTGATATTTAGCTTTTTTCAACTGAATTATGCATTTTAAAACATTTCCCTGAAGAAGTGACGAAAAAGTGACTTTTTCTAGTAAAATATATCATTAAATGAACATAAACTAAGTGTACATTTGGAAACTGCATGGAATTCACTGATGAATCAATGCTGTAAAACATTCACTATGGATGCTCTGAACGTCCAAATGGGTTAGAACTGATGACAAAGTGCATTTTATTTGAATTATTTACATGTATTAGTGGCTATTATTAGTGGTGTATTATTGCAGGGTTTTAAGATTAGTGTTTCAGAAGTTAAAAAAACTTAAGATCAGTTAATGCTTTTGATCACTGGTGGTTATTTAGGTTTTAAGATTGAGTTTGTGAGATGTAATGATATCTAGTGGTGAAGCCGGAGCTCTGCACCCTCCCCTACAGTGGCCAGAAAACGTGAAAATCCCTCAATATCCTCCTGAGACCCAGTAAGCAAAAGTTTATTTATTTATTTATTTAACATTATATAATTGCCTTGATTGGAAACTGTACGATGCCACAATTTTTCAGATATTTTTTTATTTTTTAAAGGAATGATATTTTGCTTTTTTAATGGAATTATGCATTGTAAAACATTTCCCTGAAGAAGTGAAGAAAAAGTGACTTTTTCTAGTGAAATATATCATTAAATGAACATAAACTAAGTGTACATTTGGAAACTGCATGGAATTCACTGATGAATCAATGCTGTGAAACATTCACTACAGAGCCTCTGAACGTCCACATGAGTTATAACTGATGACAGTGCATCTTATCTGAATTATTTACATGTATTAGTGGCTGTTATTAGTGGTGTATTATTGCAGGATTTTAAGATTAATGTTTCAGAAGTTAAAAACACTTGAGATCAATTAATGCTTTTTGTCACTGGTGGTTATTTAGGTTTTAAGATCGAGTTTGTAAGATGAAATGACATCTAGTGGTGAAGCCGGAGCTCTCCGGAGATGAATGGTGGGAGGAAAGAAACTGTTCCTAAACCGGGCAGTTTTACATTTCAGGCTGCGGATTTAGAACAGGTTGTAGAAATACACTCAATTTGTGGCAAAATGAATTTAAAGATAGTTTTGCAGCACCTGGAGGGTTCACATTCAAACTTTATGAACTATTAGGGTCCAAATACACAAATAAATGAACCAAAGACTAATAAAAGTGGGTTTAGCAGAATATGACCTCTTTAAAAGTTGACAGTTATTACATCAAAATCTGAGAAAACGGAAGAACAAGTGACTTTTTCAAAAAAAAATCTCTCATTAACTGAACATAAACCCAGTGTGTCCATCCACTGTCATTGATCCAACTCCATGGGTTTTACTGGTGAATCAATGTTGTAGAAGATGACAGTGTTTCCACGGTAACTATGGAGCCTCTGAACATCTAAATGGGTCATATCTGATGACCATGAAAAGATGACAAACTATATTTTACACCAATTATTTACATGATTGACAGATTTCGTGGATGAACAGGTATTAACCCTCCGGTATCCCGTCCAGCAAGGCCCTTACTAAGCACCAGGTGTGCCTTTTTGGCACACTTGTGGAATAATGTCCAAAAAAATTTTCATACCCTTTGTTTTTAATTCTTTTACATTTTTTTCTATTTCATCAACTTGAGCCATAAATAAAAATACCAAATACTCAATAACTGTCACATTTTTTAACCCTTTAAATGCCATGTTTGTAATGTAAACAAACCATTTTTTTGGATGCAAAAAACACAAAAAATATATTTTTTTCAATATACTACATAAAAAGTGGATTACATATTTAATTTTTGCAGACTGGCATATGTCAGTGATTAACTCCAACATCGGTTAATTTGCATGATTATTTTTGGCGCTACGTCAAATGTGCAAAAATACTAGCATCTGTCACCAAGTGTGCGTAAAATGCACACCTATAAATCAAACTATTACATATTCTATATTGATTTATTTTTCTGCTCTAATTTGATTTTATTTTTGTAAATCAAGGTCAGCCCTAATCATACATATGAAATAATTGTTAATTTTAGATTTTTTTTAACCCTTTAAACAATCTCTTTTCATCATGATGTCACTACATTTTTTGATGCAAAAAACACAAAAAATGATTTTTTTTTTTTCAAAATACTACATAAAAATTGGATTATATATTATTTGATTTTTGTAGCCTGGCATATGTCAGTGATTAAAAGCAACATTAACAACATTAATAAATTAATTTAGACCCTCCCCTCTCAACGGAAGCCCAGATATCAGTAAAAGCAGGATTTATGCCTTAATGGCTTACGGATCAAAAACAGTGGTTATAATGGAAGAAATAGTGCGTTTTAGGCACACTTGGGAGACAGATGCTAGTCTTGTAATTTTCTTTTGTTTACAATGTGCAAATTTTAGTTGGTGGCCAGAATTGTAAAGATCAGACAAAAATGAACAACTTTTGAATTCTAACCTTATTTAAATTGTGAAAAATAATATAAAGTTTCTTAACTTGAAGTGCAAAGTGTGCCTAAAAGGCACACCCGGATACCGGAGGGTTAAACAGTTTATATGAGTCGATGGTTTTTGTCGTTCGTCGGTGGCTGTTTGGGTCTTTATGGGTTCAAAGGAAGCCTTCTCATGCACTGTTTTCAGGAGGAGATGGACTGAAAATGTACAGCTTTTTTTGGAAATGATCTTCTAAACAGCAGAAATACACCCACCACAGTTATAACAAGCACCAATAACTACAAACTGGTAAGTCTTTTTTTTTTTTTTTTTTTTTTATAAAGAAAATAAAACGGTTTTTCCATGCAGTTCAAATGTCATCATGTCTGAACACTGTGTCCTACAAATCCAATTTTCTTCTGCAGTCCACGAACAAGTCGGCTGCCAGGCTGTGATATTTAAACACCATTGTTGAACCTACCATTCTGTCTTAACGGAGCAGCAATCGCACGGCCCAACATCCTAATCCATCACCACCATTATCTTCACCGTGTCTCGGAAGAATTAAGTGAGAATGAGCTTCCATCAGTCACTTGTCTCTCCAAAAATCAACACCATCTACACTCCAGGGCAGATCTGGTCCTGTAGCGTCGCCGGTTGAACTTTCACTCTTTACAACCGCCGTGTCAAACACATGGCCCGTGGACCAAAAACTGGCCCAGTAAATATGGTCCAATGTGGCCCGCAAATTAAATTTGTGGAAAAATGTATTGTGATAACGTTAAATATCGAGGGTGTTGATCTCGTTTCAGTTCAGGGGCCAAATGTGAGACTCAAGTAAAATAATAGCACCATAATTTAGAAGCTTATTTTATCTTAGTTTGTTTATTTTATTTATTTATGTTGAATATAACATTAAAAAACCAAACAACAAAAAGATTTATTGAAAAAGAAAGGAAAACATTCGAAAAGGAGAAGTAATGACAGCTCCAAGTTTTCTCCTTGGGTGAATAGAATAGAGTAAGAGTAAAATAGAGTCGAATAAACTAGAGTAGAATAGAATACAGTCGAGTAGAATAGAGTAGAACAGAATAAAGTAGAATAGAGTAGAATAGAATAGAGTAGAATAAACCACAGTAGTAGAACAGACTAGAGTAGAACAGAGTTGAACACAATAGAATAGAATAGAATAGAATAGAATAGAATAGAATAGAACAGAATAGAGTACAGTAGAACGGAGTAGAATAGAATAGAATAGAATAGAATAGAGTAGAATAGAATAGAATAGAGTACAGTAGAACGGAGTAGAATAGAATAAAATAGAGTAGAGAAGAATAGAATAGAGCGCTAGAATAGAATAGAGCACAGTAGAATAGAATAGAATAGAATAGAATAGAATAGAATAGAATAGAATAGAATAGCCTTTATTATCATGGTGTGTACAATGAAATTAGGAGTGCAACTTCAGTCAGTGCAGTAGTATTTACAAACACCAGTACTACAGAAATATGAATTAAGCGAATATAGAATGCCAAAAGATGAAAAATAAGAAAATATAATGAAAAAAAATTTACAATTTAACAAAGCAACATAAGAATAGAGCATAGTAGAATAATAATTTCAAAATACTGAGTAAAATATTAATTGGCACAATTACAGTATTAACAGTATAAACAGTATGTATTTCATATAAATACAGTATGTATATCTATGAACCTTGTTTATTTAAAAATAGTGCATGTATTTCTGATAAATACTGAATAAATTATTAAATGTGAGAGTAAAATTACATTATAATATATTTACATTTTTCATAATAAAAAATGAACAACCTGAAATTTCTAAAGAAAAGTCTGTGCAATTGTAATATTGTGCTTGTTACTAAATGTTTTGTGGATTTGTAAATCTCCTAGGATCTCTGTGTTGTGTTAGTAACAAGCTGAGATGTAATATTGTACAAATTTCACATATTTGTCTGAAGAAATTTCAGGTCGTACACGATCCATCAGGCTATTTACATTTTCATAGTGTAATTTTACATGATTTTCTCTCTAAAACTGTCATTCATTCATATATTTATCTATTTATTTATTTATTTAACTATTTATTTTATTTATTTATTTGATGAGGACAGTGCATATTAATGAACATTCAGTACAAACAAACATTACTTTGTGTAAAGATGCCAGATTTAGCTGGAAGCCATTTCCCATCTGTTATCATTTTATATATTCCATAATTGGTTAATATGCTTATTTTTATTCTCCTTCAGCCCACTTGAGCTCAACTTGGACTGAATGCGGCCCCTGAATTAAAATCAGCTTGACACCCCTGCATTAGAATATAGTGCATTTTAATTCAGCGGCGTGCTCTATATTACAAGGTCAGGATGAAATGTCAAGAAAGCAAGGGTTGATACATTTCTATACATGCGTAGAGCGATTTATTTTATCTCGATGAGTTCCAAGATTGGTATTCAAGTGTTCAACGTACTGTACTCTGTATTCTCTAGTCATGGAAGTAGAGGATGCGCTGGGTACAAATGCAGAATTACGTCCCAAGTGTCCTGAAGAATGGCCTGTTGAGAGCTAATTGAAAGCTACTAACCTTTTAAAAAGAACATTATTTGTCTCCACATTCAGAGCCACTATGTCTGAAGAGCCTTAAATGTCAGCCAAATGATCTAAGCTGTCACTTTGGGTTTTTTTTTTTTACCGCATACACAGCGGCTAATGTCACAGCGTTGAGAGGGGATTTCACTGAAAGCCCCTTGAAATCATCTAACACATCAGGCGTATGTTCCAGAGTCAGTTGTTGTAGTAACTTTCCACGGTCGGGACTGTAAAAGTAAACTCTTGTTATTGTATATATGTAACAGGGTCAATTATTTAGCAGCAATGTGGGTATGTATATTATATTGTCTATTGGGTAACACTTTACTTGAAGGTCTAGTTCATAAGACATTATAATGCATTTATAATGCATTATAAAAGTCATTACAACAGTTTATGATCATGTACAACAACTTATACCAAGGTTAATAAAGTATTATAAGTGTAGGCATAATGTATTACAAATTCAGCTTTCTTAATGTTTTATACATCCATACCAAAGCAGTGTGAAAGGCTATTTTTTTAGGTGGGGAACTTTTGTTAGGTTTTGTCACTGGTCCCTATACCCATCTATTTTAGGGATTTCATATTTATTAAAAAAAACAAAAAAAACAAAAAAAACAAAAAAAAAAAAAAACAGTATGTGTTTGAATTAACAAAGATTTTTATTTATTTATTTATTTTTAATAAATATGAAATCCCTAAAATAGATGGGTATAGGGACCAGTGACAAAACCTAACACAAGTTCCCCACCTATTAAAAAAAAAAAAAAAAAAAAGAATTAACAAAGATTTAGAGCTGCCACATTATTTTTGATTTATGTACAAAGCAACATGTAACACTTCTATTTACTGTCTGTGTTCTTTTAATGTTTTGTTTTTGCAAAATAAAGAGTTATTAAGAACACTTGGGTGTATAATTTTTTTTCTTACACTTCACTCAGAGCCAGCAGATACTGCTCATATGTCATCATACTTGTGTTATATCATACAATTGCTAATAACCTTAGACAGTGTTGTCACTTTACTAAAAGCTCTTAAAGTCCTCCTGTAACTTATTATTAATGTTTCTAAGGCATTATTCAGTTTCAGAAACTACATGTCACAGCAGTTCTCTGTGTCTTTATAACTGGCTACAGTTATGATGGTTAGAATGTGTTACATAACCCAGGACTGGAGATTCTTCCTACAAACACTGTTGTCACTTTGGTATGGATGTATAAACATTATGAAAGCTGAATTTATAATACATTATGCCTACACTTATAATACTTTATTAACCTTGGTATAAGTTGTTGTACATGATCATAAACTGTTGTAATGACTTTTATAATGCATTATAATGTCTTATGAATGTGCACTTAATGCATTATAAACTAGACCTTCAAGTAAAGTGTTACCGTGTATTGTTATAATTACACAAAATCTGTTAATTTTATTTTAATTTCTTTTGGTTGGTACCTGACATTGTGGGCCTCCGGGTCAGTGTGTGGAACTTTTGGTTTTGGTCTGTTCCCCTGCGAACAATTTACGGTGTTACACTGCGCACTATAACCAAAGTTTTCGCGCCTTTGCCTCTTCCCTTTTGTTCCGGATTTCTGTGGGAGAGGTAAGCAGCAGTACCGTTCGTGAAAATTTTTGGTTTAACCTCTGTTAATTTAATTTTTTTTAAATGAACTGGCTAGTTTAGGCTGTATTAGGCGTTTATAATGTATTTAAAAACACATTTCTTTATCATTTGGTTTGTGCAGGAGTATGTTTTATGTGGGACACTGACCAGAGGTTTTTATGTTTTATCATTTTTGTCAGGTATGTTGTATTTTGTTTTAAGGATTTTACGTATGCCCTTTTGTTCCAGATTTCTGTGGGAGAGGAGTGTGTTTTACGTGGGACACTGACCGGAGGTTTTTATGTTTTCTGTCACTTTTGTCAGAATAAACGGAGACTGCCTCCAAGGACACACGTGCGGGTCTTGTCATTAAAAAAAAAAAAAAAAAACACAACGCAGAGTCCAACACCACCATTTACATATATATGGGTTGATGTAATTTTAGATTTTCTTTTAGGTGTGAGTGTATATACAAATGTTTTTTTTTTGTTTTTTTTTCTCCTTTTTTGTGAACATGGGTAATGTGCAGTTTTGTGTGTGGATGTATGTACAGGTGGCTGAATGTGTATGTTGAGTATAGAGGCGTATGTCTGTGCTTGTATTCTCTTGTAAAACCCAATAAAGAATATCAAAAAAAAAAAAAAAAAAAAAAAGTGAACTCACGGGGGTTAACGTCCTGGGTCACGTGCTTCTAGTCTGAATCATGTCAATGTAACCGAAAACGATGGATTAGCCGATAGCAGAAGCTTCATTCATATAAAACCAAGTTATGAGCAGAAAACAGCAAAGTTAAGACAAAATTCATCACCATCGTTTCATAATATGACCTTTATTTTTGCTCTTTTTTGTCTCGTTCAGTGAGTTTTATCAGTAGAGAAATAATACTTATACCGTTGAATCTGCTTAGCATTAGCTTAGCGCTGCAAAGTTAGCCTCATTGGTCTGTTATTATATTAAATTATCATGACATACACTTTGTCGGACTGTTGGCTTGGTTTAGATTGTCACTCATGTAAGGGCTTGTTATTTGAGTTGTGTTCTGTTTTGCAGAAATTCGTTTTTATTGTGCTTTTAGCTGATATTCTTCCGGTTACGTGGATGCTGGGGCGCTGATAAGGGGGGCTAAACATGACAAATTCATGGGGTCCAGTATTCATGGGGGGTCCATAGAGCAGTGGAGGGGGTCCAGTGGATACAGGTTAGAAGTTCGGGAAAATTTCGTGCAAGATCCGCTGTATAATAAAGGCATAGAAGTCGGGAATCGGACATTGAAAGTATGTAAGTGCAAGTTTCACGTTCATTTCACCCCACCGTAAGTTACGTTAGTTATGGATCGCATCCCCACATGCATAACCCCTCCCCCTTTCTGACAGATTTTATAAAGGGTTCACAACGTTTACCTTTCATGGGGCCCACAATTGGTAGTGGCGCCCCAGCTCATACTGTTAGATCTGCTTAGCATTAGCTTAGCGCTGCAAAGTTTGTCTCATCGGCATGTTATTTTATTGAATTATTCATGACATACACCGCTGTTGAACTGTTGGCTTAGTCTAGGCAAGGCGGGTTTATTTATATAGCACATTTCATGTACAAGACAATTCAAAGTGCTTTTAATAAAACATTAAAAGCATTACAGCAGGGAAGCAATAAAAGTATAGGCATGAAAAACAAGAACAAACAAAAAAAGTTTAGATTTCGAGTTTAGATTGTCGCTCATGTAAGGGCTTGTTATTTGAGTTGTGTTCTGTTTTCCAGAAATAGGTTTTATTGAGCTTTTAGCTGATATTCTTCCGCTTCCGTGGATGTATAGCATATGTACGCTAGCGCGTTGACCCCGTGGGGATCAATGGGTTTTAGATGTGGTCGTTTTTATGCTGTTGTGTAGTCATGCATGCTGTACCGCATTTGTCCAGCAGTCACCGCCAAAGCGATCTGGCCATAGCAATGTGACTGAGAGGCTATTGCAGGGATGTCAAACTCATTTTAGCTCAGGGGCCACATTCAGCTAAATTTGATCAGAAGTGGGCCGAACCAGTAAAATAATAACATCATAATATATAAATAATGTCAACTCCAAACTTTTCTCCATGTTTTAGAGCGAAAAAAAATGAATTTACATTATGAAAAGGTTTACATCTACAAATTATGCTTTCAAAAGACGTGAATAACATGAACACACTGAAAAAATAAGTGTCATTTTAACAATATTATGCCTCAGTTTATCATTTATACATTTACATTATAACTTACAGATCACAGTGGATCTACAAATACACAAAATATTTAATAACAGGCAGAATATTGGTGAAGTTGCTCTTCAGATGTTTCAAAATGTTCATATTTGTTCAGGTTATTCACATTTTTTTGTGAGATTAAACTTTGTTTTAGTGTAAACACATGAAAACATTTACGTTTGCAAAGAGAAAAATTTGGAGTTGTCCTAATTTCTATGTTATTATGATAGTATTTTACTGAATCCTGCCCACTTGAGATTGAATTGGCCTGAATGTGGAACCTGAACTAAAAGGATTGTTAATATCTTAGTGTAATTTTTGCATTTCACAAATTCATCCCAAGGGCCGGACTGGACCCTTTGGCGGGCTGGATTTGGACCCCGGGCCGCATGTTTGACACCTGTGGGCTATTGTATTCCAAAATTAATAATGTCTCCCAAAATGTTGGTCCTATCAACTTGCCATTTTTGCTAGTCTGTTCCTTAACAAAAAATATATAAGTATGCCAAACTGCAGCTATCAGCTCTTCCTGGATTTTGTGTCAATCCCCGGACACACACACACACACAAACACACACACACACACAGAGGCCACTTGGCTATTATAATATAGACTGCTACAAGCATCACTTAGCATCACCATGGCAACACAGATGGAACCTTGGATGCTACCGCTACCAGGGGCATCTGGATATGCAAAGCTGAGTAGAGAAGATCCAAAACAACAGCTGATTTTCTATTGTATTAATTCACCATATTAACCCTTAAAGACCCAGTGCTACTTTTAGGGTACTTCCCAAATGATTTTTTTTCCCTCTATATTTAGCATTTCTTGAAGGATAAGTCACCATTTATTATGAAATAATCCTCTGTAGTTTGCATTTTTCCTGTGAAAATCAGGGATTTTCACATTTTTAATTTTTTGATCATGTTGATGTTCATAAAAGCTCAGATTAAACTTGATTATTATACCAAAAAATAGGACCAATGGCCCTGTAGCTTACCAGCCAAATTAAAAGCTTTGGGAAATGTATCCAGATGCCATTTATTATCACCCACTTCTGTGTATTTATTCTATTACAGAAATAGCCCATGTTTTGGTCATATTCCAATCAGATCTGTAAAAAAATTCAAATTCCAACTTCATACCATTCATACTGATTTATTGGATCGATCCACTTCCTATCTGGGAAAATTTTTCAATGTCGCACCAAATCCAGAATCAGATCTGGACCGAAATAATTGCAATACCTTGTGCTGGCATCATCATACAGAAGCTGTATACCAAGTTTTAAGTCAATCAGAACTGGAGTTTCGGAGAAAAAGACGATTGAATTTTTTCCCCATAAGAGCCCATGTTAAATTTTCCGTAAGTTTCCGAAACCAGAAGAAGATCCTGATCAGCATGTGGACATTATGTTTTGGTCATCTCCCCATCAGGGCTGGACTGGAGAAATTTACACTGGATATCATTTATATTTACTGAGTTATTGCATCCATCCACTTCCTATCTCTTATAATGGGGACATTTTTCAAAGTCGCACCAAATCCAGAATCAGATCCAGATCCAAATAATTTCTCTAACTTTTGTTGACATTATAAAGAAGCTGTAAATCAAGTTTGAAGTCAATCGGAATTGTAGTTTCGGAGAAGAAGACGATTGAAATTTTTGTAACAGACAACGACAGACGACAACGACAGACGACGATGGACGCCACATGACGACAATAGCTTATGGCCTGTCAGCTGGTAAGCTAAAAACAGAGAAAACTGAAGAAAAAGCGGCATTTTCATTCAAATATAACCTTAATTGAACATAAAACAAGTGTCTACAATAGCTGATATTTATCATACTCTGTGGGTTTTACTGGTGAATCGATGTAGATGACAGTGTTTCCATGGCAACTACGGAGCCTCTGAATGTCCAAATGGGTCATATCTGATGACCACGAATGGATGACGAACTGTATTTTACACTAATTATTTCCATGTATTGATAGAATTAGTGGATAAACAAGTATTATACACTTTAGATCAGTAGATGGTTTAGGTTGCTAGTGGAGGTTTGGGTCTTTATGGGTTAAATTAATCATATCCTCTGTTAACAAACCAAGACATTAATGCCTTTCTCCAAAACATATCTAAAACACAAAGTGAAAAAAAACCACAAAAAAACCCACATCTCTACAGTTTATCACAGGGCCTCTGTAGACCTTTTTTTCTAAGCTACAGATATGGAGATTTGTTCCAAAGTGCATTAAAAGAAGAGTTAGTTGAAGAAGAAAAAAGCAATCAAATATTGAAGACTCTCATGGGCTCTGGCACGCAATGGCCCTGTTAACCTGACCCAACTCTTTGGCTGTCGTCAAATGCAGCTCCACTGCACTGAAATATTAACTGCCTGCAATCTGTGACACATGCGGTACTGAGAAGCCTTGGCGGGCCCTCACAATTGATCCACATGAGATGGAAATGTAGACATCGAAACATCAGGAAATGACCTGCCATGTGAACTACATATACAGGGTGGGGAAGCAAAATTTACAATGAACATTTAGTTGTTTTTTCTCAGCAGGCACTACGTCAGTTGTTTTGAAACCAAACATATATTGATGTCATAATCATACCTAACACTATTATCCATACCTTTTCAGAAACTTTTGCCCATATGAGTAATCAGGAAAGCAAACGTCAAAGAGTGTGTGATTTGCTGAATGCACTCGTCACACCAAAGGAGATTTCAACAATAGTTGGAGTGTCCATAAAGACTGTTTAGAATGGAAAGAAGAGAATGACTATGTGCAAAACTATTACAAGAAAGTCTGGAAGTGGAGGAAGCAACAAAAAACGTACCAAAGCTTTTATTAAAGCTCTCAAATCCAAAATCCTAAAGGATCCAACCAAATCCATGAGAAAAATGGCAATTGAACTTGACGTTCTTCTGTCATTTTTATCCCAGTTTCTGCTCACAGTTTTGTTGTTTGCAGAACTGCCTCTTTTTTTTTTTTTTTTTTTTTTTACACCGGAAGCAATTTGGATGAAATGGAGTGGATGAATACATAGGTACATGCAGAAGTATAAATAATAGGAAAACAGAGAACACTTACCTATACCAAGGACAGCAAAAGGGAAAGAAAAAAAACAGAGAATCATGTTAGATCTTTCAGAAAAACGAACACCATGCAAAATTCATATTCATGTCAGAGTCTACACTATTCTTAGTTAATTGTTAAAATGCCAAAAGGAACAATATGAGACTCATCCATTGAAAAATAAACACAGTATACGCCAGATACATTATGTCAAGGCGAGGAAAAAAACAGTTCATCAGGACAGAAAGGTCAAATCTGAGCTCAGGTCTGTCTCAGGACACAGACTGTTTAATATAATAGTCCTTTAGACATTTGAATGGACCACATCTGAATCTAAAATGCATTTTCAAGAAAAAACGTACGCTCAGCTTCACAGGAGGCGAATGTTTTAGGCAGGCAGAGGGAAGTACTTAGTGATGGGACTTTTGGCTCTTTGAAGGGAGCCGTTTGCAATGGCTAAATTACTTATATCCATGTATATCCATATATATTTGCATATACAGGGTGGGGAAGCAAAATTTACAATGAACATTTAGTTGTTTTTTCTCAGCAGGCACTACGTCAATTGTTTTGAAACCAAACATATACTGATGTCATAATCATACCTAACACTATTATCCATACCTTTTCAGAAACTTTTGCCTATATGAGTAATCAGGAAAGCAAACGTCAAAGAGTGTGTGATTTGTTGAATGCACTCGTCACACCAAAGGAGATTTCAAAAATAGTTGGAGTGTCCATAAAGACTGTTTATAATGGAAAGAAGAGAATGACTATGAGCAAAACTATTACCAGAAAGTCTGGAAGTGGAGGAAGCAACAAAAAACGTACCAAAGCTTTTATTAAAGCTCTCAAATCCAAAATCCTAAAGGATCCAACCAAATCCATGAGAAAAACGGCAACTGAACTTGAGGTAGACAACAAGAGCGTTAGAAATGCAGTAAAATATGATTTGAAGTTAAAATCTTACACAAGAACACCAAAACACTTGTTGACAACAGCAACAAATCCAACTTTAGCAATTTTTGGGAATCATGTTTATGGCCGCCTTCTAGCCCAGATCTAAACCCTCTGGATTCTGCTATTTGGGGCGTTTTAGAACATGCTACCAATAGAACATCACACAGCAATGTCGACTTTCTTAAAGATACTATTAAAGAAGAATGGGAGAAGCTCTCACCCGAATATTTGAGGAACACTTGCGCAAGTTTCAGGAAGCGTGTGAAGGCAGTTATTGAGAAAGAAGGAGGACACATAGAATAAAAACATTTTCTATTATGTACATTTTCTTGTGGCAAATAAATTCTCATGACTTTCAATAAACTAATTGGTCATACACTGTCTTTCAATCCCTGCCTCAAAATATTGTATATTTTGCTTCCCCACCCTGTATGGATGCAGCTACGTTTCAAATCACAAATCACACTGTAAGAAAGAAACAACAGCGGCACAGATTAAGAACCGATCCAGTACAATAGAAAAAACAGAGGAGACGTTAAAGCGGGGTACACACATACAGATAATCGGGCTGTTTTTGTCCCGATTTTCCCCATTCCTGACCGAGAATGGCTATCACCAGATTATTTTATGTCTTATCAGATTATCCTGTAGTCTGAGGTGTGTTAAGAGTGAATTTAGGCCCTTTCCCACCAAAAGGCCCAGGAACTTTATTACCAGGAACTTTTTGGGGTAAAAGACTTCCTGGTAATTGCGTTTCCACCGCACCCGAAAGTTCAGGGTAATTTATTCAAATCAGGTTCATGATGTATGAGGGAGCAGTAAAAGAAACTATTGTCCAGTTCATTCACAAACTAACCTCTAGTTCAATAAAATGACACACTACTGTAAGTGGACGGGTTGGGTTCAACATTTTACTGGTTGTTGAATCACTTAATCCATCTGGAATACATTTTAAATGAAGTTAACCATCATTACATATCCTTAATTTGTATTTAAAAATGGTCGAACATGTATTTTCAACATCTCATTCCTTAAACTAAATCACATGTAACTTTCAGTGTGATGGATGGTTCTGTTTCATTTCTATTGTTTTACAGATATAGTCCAGGTTCAACCTAAAGTCAGACAGATTTACTCAAATGCCTGCATTTAATTCGACTGCACATTACTGTTGAAAGTACTTATACTCATATTTTGATGCCTTGTAAATGAACAAACAGTATTAGGTTAGATTTATTTATTTTTTTATTAAAAATTGAAACAAAACAAAAGGTGCAAAAAATAAATAAAAAATAAAAAATAACTAGAAGCACTCGGAGAGCGCAGACCTCCGCCAAGGCTGATCAGTGCCCCCCCCCGTGGGCCCCCCCATGCCAAGGAGGTTATGTTTTTGCCAGGGTTTGTCTGTCTGTCTGTCTGTCCGTTAGTGTGCAACATAACTCAAAAAGTTATGGACAGATTTTGATGACATTTTCTGGTCTGCGCCCCCTCCGTGGGCCCCCCGACCCCGATCACCACCAAAATTTAATCATTTCTTCCTTATCCCATTTCCAACAAACCCTGAAAATTTCATCAAAATCTGTCCATAACTTTTTGAGTTATGTTGCACACTAACGGACAGACAAACAGACAGACAAAAACCCTGGCAAAAACATAACCTCCTTGGCGGAGGTAAAAATCGGCTACGAAACGGGTCGGGGCCGACAGTCGAAAACTAGAAAAGCACTCGGAGAGCACAGACCTCCACCAAGGCAGATCAATCTAACATTTTCTATGCAATTTACCACCATTGATTACATTATCCTAAACATTTTAAATTTTTCAGTAAAAATCTGTTTTTTACTTATATTTAATTTACCGTTAACGACGTTCATTTTGTCTTCTGTTTATGTAGTTATACTTTTCTTTTTTCTTTTGTTCAGACAGGGTATAGCTTTTTAGATGTTACCTGCTTGACAGTTTCGACTGTGACTCCAGTCTTCCTCAGAAGCGTCAAGCAGGTAACATCTAAAAAAACTATACCTTGTCTGAACAAAAGAAAAAAGAAAAGTATAACTTTTATTTACCAGCTATGTAGCTGTTTATAAAAGCTCAAAGTAAATTCAAAGGTTATAATAACCAAACAGAGAAAACTGAAGAAAAAAATGACTTTCACTAAAATGTATCATTAGCTGAACATGAGTTTTCTGGTGAATCGGTGTTGTAGAAGATGACAGTAGTGGCTTTTCCATTGGACGTCTGCGCAAAAGTTTACCAATAGTTACTAAATGACCAAAAAAACAAGTGCATAATGTCCATTTTCCCATTAAATCACAAATGCGATGATTTGTTAATTTATTATCACGAGAAGTCATTCCATAAACATGGCGACGAACGTAAATATGGTGTTTATTTACAGATATATTCATTATTATTATATATTACCCCTCTATTCCATACAAAACCAAAAAATGATTCTGTTTCCTGGAGTGTCCACAGATACCGCACCGTGTTTCTTTGAAAAATCTTCTTCTTCGCTTGTTTTAACGTCCATCAGCATCCGTTTTTTTAATTCACGTGACTATTTGAGGAAAAAGTTCTTTTCATTGCATTTTTGTGTGACATACCAATTACGCTACGCCTGAAAAACCACTTCTTGACAGCGCAAAAACCTTTACTCATTTTGGCAAAAACTGTCTTTTTTCCATTAGGTACATTTTTATGCGCAAGTTATATTCGCACATTTTGAGGGTCAAAGGAAATGTGACTAGTGTTTCCACTTAACTACGAAGCCTCTGAATGTCCAAATGGGTCATATCTGATGACCATGACAAGATGACGAACTGTATTTTACACCAGTTTTTTACACATACTGATAGGATTAGTGGATAAACTGGTATTTAACTTTTTATATCAGTAGTAGTAGTAAAACAAACCCTGAAAATTTCATCAAAATCTGTCCATAACTTTTTGAGTTATGTTGCACACTAACGGACAGACAAACAGACAGACAAACAAACAAACCCTGGCAAAAACATAACCTCCTTGGCGGAGGTAATAATATAGTAGTTGTATAGTATAGTAGTTCACAAATTCATTCCAGGGGCCAGACTGGACCCTTTGGCGGGCCGGATTTGGTCCCCGGGCCGTATGTTTGACACCTGTGGACTAGAAGATCTTGCAAAAATAAGCCTGACGTATTCTGCTACATCTGCGGTGAATACACCATTGTACCTAACAGGAATCCAGTCACAAGTTTCATAAAGTGTGCTTACTAATCTTATTTTGGTATTAATTATTATATTTTGTGAGAAGATCAAATTTTTCAAAATCAAATTAGCAAAAAAACCCTGACCTGATTGAGAAAAACAGATGTCATTTTTGGATTTAGCGGTGCAAAATGGTCCTAATTCAGTTGAAAAAACCTAGACAACTTGCAAAAAACATTTTTTTGTAACCCAGTGTAATAGATCTTGAAAATTTTATTTAAAAAAATTTTATCAAGATAATTTTCAATTATTCCATTTGCAGATTTTTTTGGCTTAATTTAAGCAATGGAACAAGTGAAAATGATCTCGGTAAGATTTTTGAAATAAGATTTTCAAGATCTATTGTCTAAAAATCAGTTCTTATATCTCACTGAAAAGTTCCTCTTTAGGTGATTCTGTCTTATTTTAAGTGTGATGAGATATTTGACTAGAAATGAGAAAAATACACTTGGTAAGATTTAGATTTTTTCCAGTGCTCCATTAGTTTATAAATGCCTGTAATGTAGCTGTAGTTGTTGACTTCCTGTAACCTCCACCTCTCTGACATCAAAAACTGTCCGTGATGGCGCTTTTGGCTGCACAGGCTAACTCCCATTAGCCGACGTGTTTGTACAAAACCATTCACTCTGTATGAATATTCCCCCCAGACGTGCGATTGTGATTAATTCTCTCAATGCAAAGTACATCAGTCAAGGCACGTTTCAAGCCATTAGCTCCATTTTGTTGTGACCTGCACATTCCTCACACTCCACCATCTTAAATCAGTCTTTGGTCGAGCATTTCCTGTCTGTTTGTCTGCGGTGAATACACCATTGTACCTAACAGGAATCAAGTCACAAGTTTCATAAAGTGTGCTTACCAATCTTATTTTGGTATTAATTATTATATTTTGTGAGAAGATCAAATTTTTCAAAATCAAATTAGCAAAAAAAACCCTGACCTGATTGAGAAAAAGCAGATGTCATTTTTGGATTTAGCGGTGCAAAAATGGTCCTGATTCAGTTGAAAAAACCTAGACAACTTGCAAAAACATTTTTTTTTGTAACCCAGTGTTATTTATCACCATTTATTCTAATATTCTACTCTGTATTTTGCATTTTTAAATATAAATCATATATTTTTCTATATTTAATTCACTGATCGTGTAGATGTTCATAAAAACTCAGATTAAAGTTGAGGGTTATTTATCAAAAACAGAGAAAAGTGAAGAAAATGTGACTTTTTTAGCAAAATCTATCATTAACTGAACATAAACCCAGTGTCTCCATCCACTCCAACTCTATGGGTTTTAGTGATCAATCAATGTTGTAGAACAGGGGTGTCAAACTCATTTTAACTCCGGGGCCACATTCAGCTAAATTTGTTCTGATGTGGGCCGAACCATTAAAATTATAATATATAAATAATGTCAACTCCAAACTTTTCTCTATGTTTTAGAGTGAAAAAGTAAAATTACATTATGAAAATGTTTGCATCTACAAACTATCCTTTCAAACAATGTGAATAGTATGAACAAACTGAAAAAAAAGTGTAATTTTCAAAACATTCTGCCACAGTTTATCATTTCCACGTTTATTTTAACTTACAGATCACCGTGGATCTGCAAATACACAAAACATAGTAACAGGTGAAATATTATTCAAATTGCACTTACTTTTCTTAAGACATTTCGGATTGCTGATATTTGTTCAGGTTATTCAGATATTTTCGCTATATTATCATTTGTTTTAGTGTAAATACATGAAAACATTTACATTTACAAAGAGAAACATTTGGAGTTGTGAGTATTTATAGGTTTTTATGACCCGCTTGAGATTGACTTAGTCTGAATGTAGAACCTGAACTAAAATAATTGTTAACATCTCAGTGTAATTTTTGCATTTCACAAATTCATCCCAAGGGCCGGACTGGACCCTTTGGCGGGCCGGATTTGGCCCCCGGGCCGCATGTTTGACACCTGTGTTGTAGAAGATGACGGTTGAAAAAACCTAGACAACTTGCAAAAAACATTTTTTTGTAACCCAGTGTAGTGCAAAAAAAAAAACAAAAAAAAAAAAACAAACAATATAAAACACTAATAAAACTAAATAAAATAAGACTTAACATTGAAGGTCTTGGTTGATGTAATGGAGCCTGGAAGTGATTTTAGGTTAGAATAAGTCATTTTAATCCAACATATGTAAAATTCCGTCCTCACAGTGTAGTCGATGCTAAAAAATTCAGCACTGTTTTGTTAGAAGAAAAACAACAACAGTACTCCATTAGGTCAGCAGCGGGGGGGGGGGGTGTTTGTTGGACATTTTGCGGTAAATTCATTAGAGGAAGCGGAACAACACGAGCGGTAAATGAAGCTAATGCTAATGTGTCGTTTTATGCCATGAGACTTCTTCAGAAATGGTTAACCCCACCTTTAACTGAGAGCGAAAGATGAAACAGATGAGAAGATGGAGAAGACTTCCTGTGCAGTATTTCTTCTTTTTTTTTCTTTATCTTTTTTTTCTTTTTTTTATTTGCCCTGAGCGAAGCTGACAAGATGAAACCAGAGTGGACTGTGAACAACAAGGGCTCCTGTCAGGGGACTGCTCTCTGACTCATCCTCTGCAGCTTTAACAAGCCATCTGTACACGACCACGTCCGTGTCCGAAGAAAGGAAGCATTCACTACCTCCGTCCCTCATGCTTCCTCCTCGCTCCGTCCTTCATCTTCTGCAGTTTTACCTGAAGCTACAAAAGCACTTCTATATGAATATGTTCCGGAGTTCTGTCACTGTGTTCGCCTACAAGATGTGAGAGTCAAACAGAGATTTTACAGTTCATGCATCTGTTTAACCCTCAAACACCAAAAGCATCTAATCATCTAAAATGTTTAGAACTCACTGTATATAGAATAGAATAGAATAGAATAGAATAGAATAGAATAGAATAGAATAGAATAGAATTCAACAGAATAGAGTAGAATAGAACAGAACAGAACAGAATAGAATAGAATAGAATAGAATAGAACACAACAGAATAGAACAGAACACAACAGAATAGAACAGAACACAATAGAATAGAACACAACAGAATAGAACACAATAGAATAGAATAGAACACAACAGAATAGAACACAACAGAATAGAACACAATAGACTAGAATAGAACACAACAGAACAGAATAGAACACAACAGAATAGAACACAATAGAATAAAATAGAACACAATACAATAGAATAGAACACAACGGAATAGACTAGAACACAATAGAATAGAATAGATAGAACACAACAGAATAGAATAGAACACAACAGAATAGAATAGAACAATAGAATAGAACACAACAGAATAGAATAGAACACAACAGAATAGAATAGAACACAATAGAACAGAATAGAACACAACAAAATAAATAGAACACAACAGAACAGAATACAATAGAATAGAATGCAACAGAATAGAATAGAACACAACAGAACAGAATAGAACACAATAGAATAGAATAGATCTTTAATGTCAATAGTCACTTTTCCATTGGACATATGCGCAAAACTTTACCGGTATTTACTAAAATTTACTAAATTTACTAAAAAGTGCGAAAGGTTAGTTTTTCCATTAAATCACAAAGGCGATTATTTGTTTATTTATTATCGCGAGATGACACGAAAAGTCATTACATAAACATGGTGATGAACGTAAAATATGGTGTCGATTTACAGATATACTCATTATTATTATATATTACCCCTCTATCCCGTACTAAACTCTAAAATTATTCATTTTCCTGGTGTGTCCACAGATACCACAACATGTTTCTTTTAAAACTCTTCTTCTTCGCTTGTAACGTCCATCAACATCCGTGTTTTTTTTTAATTCACGTGACTCTAGTTGCGAAAAACGGTCTTTCCGTTGCAGTTTTATATGATTTACAAACTGCGCTACGCCCGAAAAACCACCTCTTGCACCTCTCACGCAAAGATGAGAGTTTTGGCGAAATTGTCGTTTTTCCATTGGGTAAATTTTTACGCGCAAGTTATATTCACGTAATTTACGTGTCAATGGAAAAGCGACTACTGTTACAGGAACAATGAAAATCAGTTTCTATTCTATTCTATGTTTATTCTATGTTTATGTGTTTATTATCCACTTAATGCCTGCATCTCAATTCATCCAGTGAATTAACAATTTTTTAAAAAATCCTTGAATCTTTAAACTGAATATCACCAAAAATTAAGTCTGTGAATTTGTTAATTTGCTTAGAATCTGATCACTGACAAAATATCAACATGTCTAAGTCGTTTATTTAGTCGTATTGTGAAGTGGAACCGAAATGAAGAAATAAATAAATACTAGCAATGGCTTATAATTGTTGCAATTTTGGCACGAGCTGACTCTTAAATGAGTTTCGTAAAGACCCGTGTAATGGTGCAAAGGCTCTACTCGGTTTGTTTCTGTCTCGGTGTCACTTGGCTTCTCACTGTGGGATGGTCTGCCCCCCCCCAGTCAGCCGCTGACTGGTAATCTGTTAGGGTTTTACACTTCCATTTTGGCTGGACACAAACATTATCACAGTTTGCATTCATAGCTGGCCCGTGCGGATGCCTGATAATCCTGTAAACAATGCACTCAATCCTGCCGAATACACAAAGATAAACAACAAACGGTCGCAATGACACAGCACGAGGTCAAGTCGGGCTTCTTTCCTCATTTTCCATTTTCTTTTCCATTTTTTTTTTTCTCTTCAGTAAATACAGTTAGAGACACCGAGATGCGCTGCCAAAAGCCTTCATTTTCAGGGAAAGGGATTTCACTCCACGGTGCCAAAAAGCTTCTCCCCCAGAACTCATTATCTTGTCCTCTTTGTCACACGGAGCAAAAAAGCCACATTTTGTGAGCATTGTTTAATCTCTGACTAGAGGTTGGGTTTTACTTACAGGTCGGTCATACAAGAGGGAACATGAACTCTTATGGTGATTCCTCATGCAGCTCAGACACAGATGCTGCCATATAACCGGACAGCGTATGTACGAAGAACTAGACGAGGGGCAGGATTTAATCTACTACACCACGGGGATGGGTCATAATTTTCAAATGTGGTTTAATTTAGTTTAAGTGACTATCATCCTGTCTTTATTGATATATTTCCCCTCATTTTTTTTTTTTTTTACCAGTGCCTTATAGCAGTGGCCATTAGTCTTACAGGGACAAACTAAGACTCACGCAAAGGGAAAGGTAATGAGTGGAATTTAAGTGACTTTCACAACCAAATTAGGTAAAGTGTACCTGTACTGGTCATGCTTACATTAATTGTGCTTTGTGTATTTCTTATTAAGTGGGGTCTGCAGATGAAAATTAGCACTGAATCTAACTCCGGCATGTTTACATGTCTATACTGAAATGAAATGTATAAATGTATATGCTTCCCCGGCATGTCTTTTACTGTTATTACACTGGGTAACAAAAAAAAATGGTTTTTTGCAAGTTGTCTAGGTTTTTTCAACTGAATTAGGACCATTTTGCACCGCTAAATCCAAAAATGACATCTATTTTTCTCAATCAGGTCAGGTTTTTTTGCTAATTTGATTTTGAAAAATTTCATCTTCTCACAATCTGCGCCCAAACTTTATCTTGGTCACCAAGTTTAATACCAAAATAAGATCGGTAAGTACACTTTATGAAACTTGTGACTTGATTCCTGTTAGGTACAATGGTGTATTCACCGCACATGTAGCAGAATACGTCAGGCTTATTTTTGCAAGATCTTCTAGTCGGAGCCATTTCATTCACCTGTAATATTAAAAAAAAAAACATTAATCATAATTTGGCAAAAATAAAATCTTCAGAACTGGTTTATTGCAAGAAATATGAAAGAATTTTGTATCATATGATGTGAAAATGCCCATAAATGTAAGCAAAAATGTTAAAAAGCCAATATGTAGCATAGTTCAGAAAGTTGACCTGACTGAGCAAAATGAATGTGATTTTTGGATTCAGCACACCAAAATGATCCTAAATCAGCTCAAAAAACTGAAACAATAAATTTGTGCAGTCTACTCTCGTTAAACCGCCCGCCGTTATACCGCCATTTCCGCCTATCGCCATCCGCCAGCCCAGTTCCATGCACAAACAACACTTATACCATTGATTTCCCAACCGTTATACCGCCAGCGTGATTGCCATCGAGTACACATAAATTTTAACAATGCACTGAAACAAACGCGCCAGACGCTGATTGCGACAAGCTACGAGTAGGTCTACGGAACGGCCACCGTTCATTTATCGCAGAACACTCAGTAGGTCAGGATGTCGGGAAGAGGACGTGGGATTAAGCCAAAGCCTCAAGATGATGGGGTGTCATTTCCCGACACGGTATAATAATGCTTAAAATGTTTCCCCACTTTAAATGATCCCTTACAACATAACAGAATCAAGATTTATTTAGAAACGCAATTAGAACGGGTTAACGGAGGCAGCATAGACATCATATAGTAAAGACATGCACATTATGGACGCAACCCGTTGTAACGCCATTTTCGCTATACCGCCAATTTGGCCGTGAACGGAAGTTGGCGGTATAACGAGAGTAGACTGTAGTTGACCAGTGTTATTCATTTAGAGACACATATTTATTGTTCGTTAGCTTACCCTAGCACGGTATGTCAAGGAACTACAGTCACGAAAAAAAATTATTAGACCACCCTTGTTTTCTTTAGTTTCTTGTTCATTTTAATTGTTCATTGTAATTATTCTTGGATCAGTACATCAGGACATGAGATATTCCCCTGGTTGTATTTTATTCTTTCTATTTTTTTTTTTTTTTTTTAGCAGTTGGAGGATTTCCTTTCAAATGAATGGGAATGTCTGGCTTAGAACACTCCCCTGCACTTTACAGCTCGTTTTCCCACATTTCATTGTACGTGGCGGCTCGGGCTGTCAACACCGTAATGAATAGCGGCTTCGTAGCTGGAGAGGTAAGATAAATAAAATAAAATATTGCTTTGTCACCGGCTTCATTCAAACTACGTTAACTGGCACACATGTCTTCCTGCTGTCAGCGCAATATCTGAGCGAGGGGAGCGGGTCGGCCACATTATCAAGATATTCATCACCGGGTTAGACGTTAAAGCATATTGAAGCCCCCTTACTTCTGCACTCGGTGCCGCGTTTCCATGGCAACCAACCCCCCCCCCCCCCATGTTAAAATACTACTTCTATTTGTTTTACTATTGCTTTCTGCTTGTGTAATTGCTTGTAACCTTCTCCTATATTCAATTAAATGCAGTCCCAGCAAAAGCACACGGCCATATCATCAACATTATCCCTCTTTATTAACGTCCAAGTGCCATAAAAACATGCTTCACTGGCTAGAATGTTCCGTGAAACGCTTACATGTTGGAATGGAGGCGGCAGATCAAGTCTCAGATTTGATGCTTCAATAGGGTTTTTCTTAATTAGCTTTTTTTTTTTCTTCCCCCTCTCCATTTTTCACCGGCAGCTACAAAATCTATGATATCAGAAAGAAATATTCCTATTAAGACGTAAAGTAAACACATGGCATTCAGGAAATTTGCTTCTATAATGAAATGAACCGATCTGAAATAATTATCGTGGAAACTCCATAAAAATGTTTAATCTATATGACAATTGTTTTCAGCGGAGGCAGATTTGAGCGCGATTAGTTTTGATTATGAAGCTTAAACGTCTCTTACTCCCACAGAGATGAGAAAATCCTATCGAGTTGAGTTATGTACATGAGATATAATACAGCACTACACAACTACTCCAAATGTAGACGTCTGCTTAACAAATGCTACCATTCGAGATTAAACGGGGGAAATTGAACGGCTTTAGTTTGTATGTGCAAGTGCAACAGTTGCTGATTCAGAACACGTAATAATAAAAATATTATGATTATAATGTGTGCTATTGGGGCCGTGCAACAAGGCAACAGTTTCCAATTCAAATAAATATCCAAAATAACCAGTAAGGAAAAGAATAAAGAATTATGTAACCATTAATTTTTTAAAAAACAGTTATAAATATATACATGAGCATTTAGATGCTGAACCCCATCTATACTAAAAATGAGGCCAACACCTCGGTTATTATTCTGAGTCGCAATAAAAGTTGAATGAACGACTACATAATAAAGTAAGAGTAAAGTTTGTATTTTAAAAGTTTATACGTGTAAGTGCACTATGAATCTGTGCAACACTACTGTAATACACAGACTGAAAAGGTAATAAAAATATCATAAAGTGTAGTACATGTTAAAGTGCACACTCGGAGAACGCTACAGCTCTGGAAAAAAAATGTATGACAGCCAGTCCATTCCTGTGTCTGTTGAATTCCAACACAAACACACCTTATTCTACTGAAAAAACACCTGATCCATGTCTTATTTAACCCTTTCATGCACACTGGTCACTGCAGTGGACAGCTGTTCAAAAGTCTTCTTATGTATATTTGTCAGGGTAGAGACTGCAATCTGGTAGGATCGGCGATTCTACCAGTACAGACTCCGATCGTAGTCTCTACCAGTAGAAACTCCGATCAGAGTCTCTGACCCTAACCCTAACCCGATCGGAGTTTCTACTGGCAGGATCGGAGTTTCTACCAGTAGAGACTCTGATCGGAGTTTCTACTGGTAGAATCGCCGATCCTACCAGCAGGGCTCGTGACTGCGACTGAATTACGGTCGCATGCACCTGAGAATTTCGGTAGTGCGACTGTTTTTGAGATTACGATCGCACGGTGCGCCAATAAAAAAATGAGCGAAAATTAATATGTGCGCCTAGAATTATGGCTGCAGAAGTAACTTGTCAGCTGAAAATAAACAAGCTCCACGCCCCGCTGACTGAAGCGGAAAATCTAGTCCCCGCCCCCTCGCGTGCGCAGGCGGCATAAACAAAGGGATCAAATAACTCCACCGACGTTTGAAACAATCTCCCGCCAAACCCGGTTAGTAGCGCTGGCGTTGTTCCAAGTATTTTCCCATGACGTAATGTATCCTGCAAGTCAGATGATCATGTTGCGCGAATCAACTTGCTACACGATCAGCTGACCGTAACCAGCGAATCGAGGGGCTAATGAATAAACAACAAGCGGTATCCAGACGTGTACATGATTCGTCAAAAGTTTGACTTGACTTCAGGCGTGGTGTAGACCACAGTGACTAAGGGCCTTTAGGCCATGAAATAAAAAAGTTGGTTGTTGCAAATAATGGTGTGATTCGTCTTTCTTCTCCAAGAACCAACTAAAGTATATACCACACATTGGCAATTGTTTTGCACCTGTGTCAATGTAAGCTTTTTCTTTCATACTCTATTCAAATACTTTATTCTAGGTTGTTAACATTGCTTAAATACATATAGGAATATTACTTGGTATGGCCAAGAGTTTTGCTTGTTCTCCAAATTTTTTATATAATAGTGGTGCGCCTAGATTTCAGCCTGTGCTCCTAACTTTTTAGGGTTCGGAGCACAGTGCTCCTAGGTCAAAAAGTTAATTTTGAGCCCTGTACTACCAGATCGCAGTCTCTACCCTGATATATTCATGGATTTTATGGTTTTAGTTCCATATCAGCCAACACAGTGGATGCTAATGCATCATCCCATACACTGCAATTCATACCATTATTGTAACTTTGCTGTTCTAGATAAACCTGATCTGAAGTAAGATGTTTGAGAGTAAAAAAACTGCTTATAGTTATTAGGCTGTAATTAACAGTTGTTGCTTTTTTTTTGCATATTATCTCCATGCAGGTATGTTAAAATGTGAGAAAACATCAGATTAGCAGCATTAAAAATGTTTGTATTTCATAGTTTTCACACAGTATATCAGTAAATACAAGTTTCTTTGGTTCTAAAACTAAACGTATGGTGTCCAGCTGAGTGGACATCTTTGTGACTCCATAAAAAATAGGCTAAAAAAATCAATAGAATTGTTATTTTTATGCCTAAAGAGGGATAAAAACACTCAGAAAAAAATCTTGATTAAGGTTCTCATAATTCATGCATGAAAGGGTTAAGAAGGAGGAGCGTTGAGCCGCATTATGTAACAAACTCCCATTATGTCATAGAAGTTCAAAATGTAATAAGAATGTCTCGTCATCTTGTAATAAAGCCGCATTATGTAATAAGCTGACGCATTTTGTAATAAACTACGTCAACGCATTATGTAGTAAATTTTTTTCACATTATGTAGTAAGTTATTACAATTTGAGAAATTTATTACAAAATGCACTTGACACAATTTTATTTAAAAAAAAAAGTAATAACATGGTTCATTATGTAATAACAATCCAAATTAATATAATTTCAGAGCAGTTTAGAAGAAATTAGTCACAGGAGCTACAGGTAATGTAATCAGAACTTTAACCACACAGTATAAAGATTTTAAGATTAATTTAGCACATTACATTTTACTGAAAATAAAAATGTGTCAAGTGCATTTTGTAATAAATTTCTCAAATTGTAATAACTTACTACATAATGCGAAAAAATTTACTACATAATGCATCGGCGTAGTTTATTACAAAATGCGTCAAGTTTATTACATAACGCGGCTTCATTACAAGATAACATTCTTATCTAGATGACAAGATGACATTCTTATTACATTTTGAACTTTTATTACATAATGGGAATTTATTACATAATGCGGCTCAACAAGGAATAAAAACCACTACTGGGGTCATAACTATCTTCTTACAATAGGCAAAAACAGTCCTATTAGTACTGCAAAAGTAATTGGAATCCAAAAATAACGATTAAAAACTACTGGAAGTCAACGTTCCCAAACTCTGAGGAATGGTTTTTCTATAAGAACAACGCTCCTGGCCTCAGCTAGGTCAATAAAGGTGTGGACGCTAGTGATGGGACTTTTGGCTCTTTGAAGGGAGTCGTTCACTGAAAAGAGTCGTTCAACAGACTGGCTCTTTTATGCGTTTTGCATTATTTTGAAACGCCAATGTTTTAATGACTAAACAGGCTACATGTGATGATTGACATTACATTTTAAAGGTGTTTAATTGGCGCGGCAGTAAATAATATCTTACCGTAAAAAAGAATAGTTAGTTCAAATGCGTGGGCTGAATACATGACATGAGAGGTGACATTAGGCAAATGCTGGAATTTGACAAAAAAAAAACATCACGGTACATTATGTGGACTAGTCTGTTGCCTAAAAATGAAGAAAATAAAACATTTTCTTATGAAATAACATTTTATTCTCCTCAAAACAAGAACGATAAATGTGTGTAAACATACGGAAAAAACTGCACAAAACACAACAGTGATTAATGACTGCAGTGACTTAAATACCTGAACTATAGCGCAGTTCTCAAGTTGCATGCCCATCTTTTCTTTCTGAAAAGTGCATCCAAATACTCCTCCTTTTTCTTTGGCTCATTACTCACAGATGGTCACTCACTCATTCACTCTCAAAATTTTCTATGCTCACCTCACGCTTCAAACTGTGTTTTTTTTTTTGCTAACTTCTTGCCATGAGACATGCGCAATGCACTCTTTTTTTCTGCTCAAACATTCTCCTCCTGCCCAATGCCTCCCCAGTGATGCTAAATTGACAGGCAATGGGACACTCCCTCCTTTAAAAAAAAAAAAAAAAAAAAAAAAAAAAGAGACTAAAGTTGGGAGAAAGCAGCAGAGTCCTGTCTGGGATTTATTTGAATTCGACGGAGAAGAAGAGAAAAGATATTTAAAAAAAAAACAAACTAAAACTAAACTAAAACTAAGCATTTAGAAAATAACAAAAATTAATAAAAACTAGCAAACCTGTTCTAAAAATAATTCAAACTAACTGAATTAGAGGGGAAAAAAAGTCCAAACTAAATAAAACTAAACTATAATGACAAATCCAAAACTATTATAACCTTGCAGTGCACTCTTTTTTTTGCTGCTCGAACATTCTCCTCCTGCCCAATGCCTCCCCAGTGACGCTAAATTGACAGGCAATGGGACACCCCCTCCTTAAAAAAATTTTAAAAATGAATGGCTCTTTACAAAGACTCTGTTCCCATCGTTCATTTCAAAGAGCCGTTCAAAAGATTCGATTCGTTCGCCAACGTCACATCACTAGTGGACGCGGACCACCAGATGAAGATGAGGACCTATATGTTTATTATGTCTTACCTAATCATATCATACTACATGTGACTTTTGTACACACTCCTACTCTGTATAAAGTTCATACAAGCTGTGAGAAATAATCTTAGGTTCTGTATACATCTAATCTACATAACACCATGTACTGAGCATTAGGGATGGGAATCGTTAAGAATTTACAAAACTGGCTCACCAAAAGGTCAATCTGGCCAATGGATGAATCTGGGAAGTGCGAAAATTACTCTGAAGATATTAACAATCAAGGGTGTCAAACTCACTTTAGTTCAGGTTCCAAATACAGACGAATATCTTCTAAAGTAAAATAATAGCATAACATTTTCAATTGGACATCTGAGCAAAACGCAATGATTTGTTAATTCATTGTCGTGAGGTGAAACGAGAAGTCATTCCATAAACACGTCAACGAACGTAAATAGGGTGTTGACTTACAGATAGGGATGGGAATTGTTAAGAATTTACCGGGGGGGGGGGGGGGGGGGGGGGGGTAGAGTGAAAGTGAAACTAAAGACTCTTTACTAATTCCTCTATTGTTGCATTTCTACTACGTGGAACCGGTTCGACTCGGCTCGGCTTGTCTCCCGTTGTTGTGCACCTCATTTCCTTTCCCTTCTTACCTTCGGAAACTTGTATTGGAGGAGTTACAACGTTTGTTGCCCACACCGGAACCAGCCCGGCGTTCACTCTGCCGCTACATTCACAAGCGCCTCTGAGTATCAAATACGTGACATTCCTGTAAATGATTCACATGCTGTGGACAAATGTTTGAGCAGATTGGAGGGATTCCACCCTTTTGAAGACATGGTAGCTTTGACAGTGTTCCAAGTAAGTGGACCTGGTGTCGTCTTTTTAGACCGCTTCTGCCTCAACACCATTTTGGCTTCGTTCTGACCAAAACAATGCAGCGTACGTGTGACATCATCGCGCATGCACAACGAAGGCAGAATCGATAAGCAGAATCGTTAAGCAGGCAGGCAAACGATTCCAAGGAATCGAGCTACTGGGAACTGGTTCTCAAAAAAGAACTGATTCTCGATTCCCATCCCTACTGAGCATATCGTATAAATACCTTGGAATACAACTTATGTAGCATATATGCATAATAACTCTGAAGAAACCATAAAAACACCTGTCGCCATATGCAACTTGTATTCAGATACCGATCCTCTGTCAGTACGCCTGTTTACTCTGTGTATGCCAAATAAATCCTTCCTCTTTGAGACGATCCACTGTTTCACACCGTCTTTGTGAAACCAATGACGACAAAGACCCTGTCATGTCCATCCCAATCTCTCAACCTGAACCCACTTTGAAAACTTCTGGACGAACATGGATGGTCACAAGCCCTGGAACGTTGCTGAGCTTCTTGAATTTCTCTGCCAGGAGCTGCATAAAGTCTTCCAACAGTAATGGAGGAGAGCCAAGACATGTGAAAGCTGTCATTGAAAATCAGGGTGTGAAGGCCCCTCGCTCATATTGTAGCTTATTTTGGCATCGATCCAGCTGATGTCATCATGTCTATGCGTGTGCTGATGTCAGTATCAATTGCCTCTATATATGTGTCAAGTTTGAAGTAAATTCAAACAAAATTGATGTTTTTTTTGACACTTAAAATTTCACCCATTATAAGTAAATGGGGAAAAAGAGGATTTTAAAATTCATATTGTTTTTTTTTAGTTTGACCAAATTTTCCCAAAATTTAATATCTGCTCTGGGTCACTGGCAATCTATAAACCAACCTTGGTATGAATTCAACCTGTAGTTTTGCTGCTAGAGTGTAAACAAACAAAGAAACAAACAAACCGAACCAAAAACAATACCCCTTACCTTCCCTTCGGGGGTGGGGTAATAACGTGAATAAATATGAACAACCTGAAATGTCTTTGTCAATAAATGTTTTGTGTATTTGTAGATCCATTGTGATTTGTAAGTATGTGTGTACATGATAAACTGAGGCATAATATTGTTAAAAACGCACTTATTTTTCTTAAGAAACTTCATGTTGTTCATATTTTTAAAAATGTTTTCACAGGACAGTTTGTAGATATAAACATTTCCGTACTCTAATTTTATTTTTTTTCCACTCTAAAACATAGAAAAAGGTTTGGAGTTGTCATTTTTTTTATAGGTCATTATGTTATTATTTTACTTTTTCCGTCCACTTTAGATCATATTGGGCTGAATGTGGTGCCTGAGTTTGACACTTTTTTGAGTGTCGGTCTTGTGGCTGTGGAGGAGTTTATGCTGTGGATATAGTGGAGCCATACGTTGTAAGAGTCTTCTGTGACCTTGCAGTATGTTTCTTTATAATGCTTTAATACCATCTACATGCTTAACATTCACCCTCCATGAGTTAAATATTCAAAGCACTGACCTTGAGCTCTTCCATGAGAAACATTTCTTGTAAATACATATACAGGGTGACACAAAAAACAGGAACTTTTTAACAATCCAATAAAACCAAGAGTGATGGAAGAAAAATATTTTATTCATAGTAACTGAAACCTTAAAACATGCCATTTAAGAAACAACTAGAAGCACTCGGAGAGCGCAGACCTCCGCCAAGGCTGATCAGTGGCCCCCCCCGTGGGCCCCCCCACCCCCAATCACTACCAAAATTTAATCATTTCTTCCTTATCCCATTTCCAACAAACCCTGAAAATTTCATCCAAATCTGTCCATAACTTTTTGAGTTATGTTGCACACTAACGGACAGACAAACAAACAAACAAACAAACCCTGGCAAAAACATAACCTCCTTGGCGGAGGTAACTAGAAGCACTTGGAGAGCGCAGACCTCCGCCAAGGCTGATCAGTGGCCCCCCCTGTGGGCCCCCCCCCACGCCAAGGAGGTTATGTTTTTGCCAGGGTTTGTTTGTTTGTTTTTCTGTTTGTCTGTCTGTTAGTGTGCAACATAACTCAAAAAGTTATGGACAGATTTGGATGAAATTTTCAGGGTTTGTTGGAAATGGGCCCCCCCGTGGGCCCCCCCACCCCCGATCACCACCAAAATTTAATCATTTCTTCCTTATCCCATTTCCAACAAACCCTGAAAATTTCATCAAAATCTGTCCATAACTTTTTGAGTTATGTTGCACACTAACAGACAGACAAACAGACAGACAAACAAACCCTGGCAAAAACATAACCTCCTTGGCGGAGGTAATGATGGAATTTTCATTTTTTTTTTAATTACTTCCTGTAGATGGCGTCCTCCTGTATGAGTGCATTCTTGAAATCTGCTGTTGAGATTCCTCATTGACCGCTGCAACATCTCAGCTGGGATACTGTGAATTTCATCCTGAATTCTCTGTTTTAACTCATCCACAGTTCTTGGTCGAGTCGTGTACACTTTACTCTTCAGATAGCCCCACAAGAAAAAATCACAAACGGACAAATCTGGCGATCTAGGGGGCCAGGGAACGTTACCGAATCTTGAGATCACACGGTTACCGAACAATTCTCGCACAGCCACCGATGGTTACTAAAATGGGGGTGTGTTTACTTGCTCAAGGTCACTGTCTCGCAGTGCTGCCACTTGCTCATGTCTGCCAATACGCACTTCAAAAATTCCCGTTTTTTTGGGTCACCCTGTAATTAAAAAAAAAAAGACAATTCCATCATTGTTTCTTAAATGGCATGCTTTAGGTTTCAATTACTATGAATAAAATATTTTTCTTCCATCACTCTTGGTTTTATTGGATTGTTAAAAAGTTCCCGTTTTTTTGTGTCACCCTGTATTTCGAGGTTTTCGTGGAGATTCAACCCATAGAATCTTGACCATTTTGTGCAGGTTTTTGTCATTTACAAGAGCACGGATTGGCGAGAAACAGTACATTTCACTTGTTAAGGAAGAAGCGGCACAAAAGATCCTTTAGTTAAACTATTTACCTTAAAATCTCTGTGCTGAAGTTTCAGAATGCCAAGTCAAACCAGGGTAAGCCTGCTTCTAATGAACACATTTTAACTACTGTGTCACCTTAACAATGCCAGAGCCAACAAGTTTGTGTGATGTTAAACCAAGCACAGTTTGAACAATCAGCAGGGAAACAGCGAAGTCTTGGCAGGCTTTGACTGTGGAAAAAAAAAAAAAAAAAAAAAAAAAAAAAAAGAAGAGTTCTGCATACAATAGCTCGGCGCTGGCCCAGGCTTGCAGCTCCTCCCCAGAGGAAACTTTTAATCTAAGCAGAATTACTGCCTGGTGCTTGTATGCCTCCACCAAGTCCTCGAGTAACACGTTACATCTATGTCTGTCCAGACTTATACAAAGCACGTATAAGCCTTTGACGAAATGTAATGAAAGGTGTTAAGTGTGTTTTACAGTCAAAGGGGAGTTCTCACTCTATTGACATGTGTGATTCCAGTGAATAATTTCCCATGAGAAACATGCAGTTTTCACTAGGAGACTATTTTTACAGGAGGGGATGGGAATTAAGAGTCGGTTCTTTGGAAAGTCAGTGTCTTGGAATCGTTAGTCTGTTTGCTTAAATCAGGGGTGTCAAACTCATTTTAGTTCAGGGGCCACATTCAGCCTAATATGATCTAAAGTGGGCTGGACCAGTAAAATAATATAAATAATAGAATAAGAACTTTTGACTGAAAAAAGTAAAATCTGTTACAATGAAAATGTTTAAATCTACAAATTGTATTTGAACATAACATGAACAAATATGAACAACCTGAAAATTCTTTAGTAAACAAGTGCAGTCAAGCCCGGATTAACCATATGGGCAACTGGGCAATTGCCCAGGGGCCCGCAACCTCTGAAGGGCCCTGGGTAGCTCGGGCATAACGAAAATATCTGGTTATCTTTTGCTTATAAATGAAACTGTCCGCAAAAAGTGTTCTTAAATAAATACTGGATCACAGGTGTCAAACATGCGGCCCGGGGGCCAAATCTGGCCCGCCAAAGGTTCCATTCCGGCCTGTGGGATGAAAGTGCAAAAATTAACCTAAACAGTCAAGGTTATCAAAAATCATTTTAGTTCAGGTTCCACATACAGACTAATGTGATCTCATTTAAAAATAACAACACTATAACCCATATATAATAACAATAACAAATTTTCTTTGTGAAAAATTATGTGGGAAAAATTTAAGTGAAAAAACAACAACATGACACTGTGAAAATATTTACATTTACAAAACTTTCCTTTAACAATAAAATGCAAATAAATACATAAATAAAAACAAAGATGAACAACCTGAATAGTGCAATTTTAACGATGTTCTGCCTGTTACTAAATGTTTTGTGCATTTATGGATCCACTGTGATCTAGTTGTGTTAATAATAAGAGATGGAATATTGTAGAAATTGTTCAAACTTTAGTTTCGAACTCCAAAATTTTAACAATATTCTGGCTGTTACCAAACGTTTATGTAACATTGTGTGAAATGTACATGTATAAATAATAAATCGAGGCATAATATTGTTAAAATTGCACTAATTTTTCAAATAAAATTTCTGTTTTTTCAGGTTATTCACATTTTTTTTGCAAAATGTAAATATTTTCATAATTTAATTGGAGTTTTTTTTTTTTTTTTCGTACTAAAACAAAAAGAAAAACTTGGATTTGTCATTATTTATAGGTTATTAAGTCATTATTTTACTAGTCTGGCCCGCTTGAGATCAAATTGGGCTGAATATGGCCCCTGAACTAAAATGAGTTTGACACCCCTGTACTGGATACTTTGGAAATGGTTTCTTATTTATTTTCTGTGAAAATGGAGGACACTGCCCTCTCTTTCTAATGTAGTGGATCAATTTTAGATTATACTGATGCTAATGTGTTTTGTTTTCATATCATCATATGCAAGTGAGCGGCCTTGACAAGAGGCTATAGTGGTGCACTTGTAGTTCTGCGAGCATTTACGCATTTGTACATCAAAATGCATTTGATGATAGTTAGATATTGAAGTATGGGGTATATTTACATATATTCCTGGAACTTATTCTGTATTTTGCCAGATTATAGGGATCCTGGGGTTGTGATGATGGGGCCCTTGAATATTGTTGCCCAGGGTACAATGAAGTGTTAATCTGGCCCTGAGTGCAGTGTTAACAATATCACACCTTAGTTTATCATTTATACATGTGACTCACAACTTAGAGTTCACAGTGGATCTACAAATACACAAAACATTAAATAACAGGGAGAATATTATTAAAATTTCACATACTTCTCTTAAGTCATTTCAGATATTCACATTTTTTGTAAAAGACTAGTCTGTAAATGTAAACATTTTTGTGTAATTTTACCTTTTTTTACACTAAAACAAAGACAAATTTACAGTTTTCATTATTTATAGGTTATTATGATAGTATTTTACTGGTCTGATCCACTTTACACTGAAATGACCTAAAACGATTTTAACAGCCTTGATTATTAATATCTTCAGTAATTTTTGCATTTCACAAATTCATCCCAAGGGCCGGATTGAACCCATTGGTGGGCCGGATTTGGCCCCCGGGCCGCATGTTTGACACCTGTGGCTTAAAGGGTTCATATTTTGCTAAACCCACTTTTATTAGTCTTTGGTTCATTTATTTGTGTATTTGGATCCTAATACTTCATAAAGTTTGAATTTGAACTCTTCAAGTGCTGCAAAGCTATCTTTATACTCATTTTGGCAAAAATCAAGTGTTTTAATTCCTGCTTAATTTGTTACCCCATAACTAGTTACATCACAACATTTCCACATATAAGGTCAAGACTTCCAACGAACATTTCTCCGAGTACGATATAATTGTCAGCAGCAGCGGCTGTAGTGAAAACTGAAAATATGTGTAAACTTCGAGCCAGTTACCTAAAATGTTCAGTTGTTGGTTGTATTAAGGAACAGACGTGGTTGAACAGGACAGAAAGCATGGTCAACAACCATAGACCACAGGGAAATGTTTTAAAATGCACAATTCAGTTTAACCCTTTCATGCATACTGGTCACTACAGTGGACAGTTCTTCTCCAGCTGTTCTCTTGTATATTCATGGATTTTAATGTTTTAGTTCCATATCAGTCAACACAGTGGACACTTATACATCATCCCATACACTGACATTCATACCGTTACTGTAACTTTGCTGTTCTTGATAAACCTGATGTGAACTAACATGTTTGAGTGTTGAAGGGGTGGGATAAATAAATTATACTTCCTCCACTCCTTTTAGAATGTGCAAATGAAGTCATGTATATGTATAAGTTTTGTTTTTTTGTTTGTTTTTTTTTTGTTTTCTTCCATGACCTCTTACTACCTGTTTTTTTTTCCTAAGGACTAAGTAAGATTACTTTGTCTTGTTGCATATTCAAAATAAACTAAAAAAATAATAATTTAAAAAAATAAATTGCTTGTTATTGTTACTAAAATGCAATTAAGTGTTTTTTGTTGTTTCTGTTTTTTTTTTTAAACAAAAAAAAGTTTTGTTTTTTTGTTTTTTTTTGCATATTATTTCCATGAACTGAGTAATGACTAGTATTAGAGTGTGTTAAAATGTGAGAAAACAGCAGATTAGCAGCATTAAAAAGGTTTTTATTTCATAGTTTTCACATGATATATCAGTAAATCCATGTTTCTTTGCTTCCAAAATTAAACGCATGGTGTCAAGCGGACATTTTTTTTAACTGAGAACATTTTCTGTCACATTGTTTTTTTCATGTCTAAAGAGGAATAAAAACATTCAGGAAATAAATGTTGATTAAGGTTTTCATAATTCGTGCATGAAAGGGTTAAAGAGTTAATGCAATGCAATAATACTATTGTCTATTCCCTAATACAGTTAGAATTAATAGGAAATCGACTCAATAAGTGATATCAATAACAGAACTGGAATCACTAAATTCTTACCAATTCCCATCCTTAAGTATGATGTCGAATAATGGGCTGGAAAGTGTTTTGAATGAACATTATGCACTCATATAGAAGTTCATCTTTGACCTTTTGGAAATAAAATGCCACTAAATCAGAGTTTTATTCAGTTACATGGTTGTTTGAAGTTTTCCATTAGAAAAACCATGAGTTCTTGAGTTATGACCAAAAATGTGCTGTAAAATCATGGAAACCTTTGGCCACCAGATTCTAATAACTTCATCCGTGAGTCCAAGACAATGTTTGTGCCAGATTTGATGGGATGGACAGATGGACGGAACACGACCATATGCCTCCGTCCTTGGCTGTCATTGGCTCTGAGGCGTAATTAAAACAAGACTGGGAAAGACATGTTTAGAGATGAGGACGCCACAGACAGTCAGCTGTCTGGCACCACCGCTACTCATCCCTCCGAGTACCGACCATGACTAGTTATTAAGTCCTCCAGGGTGACGCGGTACAGTCAGGAATGGTTCACCAAGTGGCGGTTCTAAATAGAAGCTTGTTTTGACAGCTGCAGTCTTTTTAAGATTGACATCACAGTCACAACTATGGGGCAGAGGAGGAACCATTCATCTTTTTTGGCTTATATTTTTTCCATGATACTTGTTGTAGCAGAAAGTAGAATGGACCACAAATGCAAAAACAACTAAAACTGTTGACAATGTGGAGAATTGATCCCTTTTATGATGTTAGGAAATGTAATAGCAGGGTAAATTAATACCTAATGAAAGCAGCATAATGGTACTAGTTACATCCATTGTTAATACACTGTAACAAATTACTGTAAAAAAAAAAAAAACAGTAAGTTTTGTATAGCATCATGCTGTTAGTTGTAAATACAGTATAATGCTGTAAATAATGAGGTCTGTAAGGTGCAAATTTAAAACAGTAAGCTACTGCAAAATTTGACAGTATTCTACAGTATTTTCTTCAATTCCTCCATTGCTGTCCGCCCAGAACTGGTCTGAACAAAGTCATCTGGTATCAAATCCCACCCATCAAAGGTAAGTGGTTCTTTTTCGAAGCAGAAGGATAAAAAAAAAAAGAGAAAAAAAACTGAGGATGACTATTTTCACCCGGACTTAACCCCATACAGAACAGGAACGGAGGTCACCTGATGCTTCTACCAACACTGCCATAACTCCATCCTGCTCCAGTTGTTCATTTATCAAGGAAATTGTGATTTTATCAACGCAACTGTAGCATTTTGGGTTCATTAAACTTCTTCTTCTTGCAAGAATTTAAGAAAATGTGTTAACTACTGAATAGATTTGATGCGGTAGTTTCAATCAATTTAATGTAATATATGATCTTTTGTTAAAGTTCAAGAAAAAGGAGACTGAATTCACGACACATGTCCTAAGCTATGCACTTTGAGCCAATGTTGAACCAAATCACCGAATGTGATTGACACTGAATTTAACCCTTTCATGCATTGTCCACTCCAGTGGACAGTTCTTCTCCAGCTGTTCTCTTGTATATTCATGGGTTTTGTTGTTTTAGTTCCATATCAGCCAACACAGTGGACACTAATGCACCATCCCATACACTGTAATTCAGATCATTACTGTAACTTTGCTGTTCTTGATAAACCTGATCTGCACTAACATGTTTGAGTGTAAATCAATTGTTATTTGTTAGACAAGAAGAGTTTTTTTTTGCATATTATCTCCATGAAGTGAGTAATTGCTAGCATTAGAATATGATAAAATGTGAGAAGACATCAGATTAGCAACATTAAAAATGTTTTTATTTCATTGTTTTCATATCACTCTCTTATATTGGGTTTTAAACACATGTTTCTTTACTTCAAAAATTAAATGCATGGATATTTTTGTAACTCCATAGGAAAAAAAAAAACTCGATCACATTGTTTTTTTCATGGTTAAACACTGAAGAAAAAAATCTTGACTAAGGTTCTCATAATTCTTGCATGAAAGGGTTAATAAAAGCTCAATGTTATAATGCCATCTCTTGCCATTTCTTTTTCTAGCAATGTTCATGATTTTGTATTTTAAAATGTAATTTGAAATGTTAAAATCCTAGCTTTTTGCTGTGTTATACTGTAAATATTACATTAAATATGTTTTACGGTAATATATTGTTTCTTGGAATACAGTAGTTACTGTAAAATACAGCAACTGTGGCTAACATTATTTTACTGTAAAAGGTACATTATGCACAGCCCAGTACCGTAATACTTTTTACAGTAAGAAACTGTAGTTGTAGATTACAGTAGAGATACTGTAGAATAACAGTAGCATGCTGGCAACTCTAGCTGCCAGTATTTTACTGTTATTTAACGGTAAAATTTATTAGAGTGGACTTAAGGTGGGGTAGGGGATATTTTCCTGGAGCTTTTTTTTTTTTTTTTCACTATATTGCTTGAAATCCCCTTCACACCCTGATTACAACCTATTAATTAAATGCTCTAACACAAAAATTAA